>NC_090446.1:74749629-75052660 GCF_031143425.1 Pleurodeles waltl
TCTTGCGCGTATTTTGAACTCCACTTTGGGTTTGAAGATAGCATACCTGACCCCCGATACTTGCTGTCACATCATTCAGGGATAATGATCACTGATAATGTAGGAAAAATGTGCTAACAATGATTACAACATTCCACATTATCTGCATGAAAGAGCACCTATCTCTCCTTTGTGATGGCATGGATTAACAATATTTCTCGCTAGGTCCTTGAACACCACATCAAAAATGCTTCCTGCATGCCATATATAATGAGATTTGGAAACTATCCCTGCAGGATGCAGCTGAACAATTGAGACAGATTGATAGGAAAAATTTAGAGAAGGCTTTGGTTGTTATTGTCAATGGTATGACTACACTATCAACTCACATTTATTCCTTGAATAATATTGTGTGATCTGTATTCGATATTATAAAAAATTATGGCCCTCATTTTGATATTGGTGGTAAAAACTGCCTACCGCCGTGGCGACGGCTGCCAAAAGACCACCGCTGCCGCTACCAGCCATCTGCCATATTATGACCACAGCTGGATTTCCACCAGAAGAATGGCGGAAATCCAGCTGTGGCCATGCCAGCGAATTGCGGTAAGGTGATGCTGCTGCCTCCAGCAGCGCCACGCCAGTAAACCGCCGCCAGACGTATTAAGACCTATAATACGGCCTGACGGTGCTCTTCTGGAGGACGCTGCTGGTTGCAGCAGCTCCCCGTCTCCTGCTGGAGGACCCCCTGTACACAGGTAAGTCAGGTCTCCGACAGGGGAGGGGGGCGAGGGGTGTTGTGTGCGTTGGGGTGTGTGTGTGTATGTTTGTATGTGCGTGGATGCAGGTGTGTGTTGCGTGTTGGATGCGAGTGTGTATGTATGGAGGTGTGAGTGCGTGTATATTGTGTTTTGTTAATGCGTGTGTGCGTGCATGTCTGAAAGTGTTTGCAGGTATGTGTTAGTGCATGTATGCATGCGTAGATGTTTGTGGGAAAAGGGTGTGTGTATGTGTGAGTGTGTCAAGGGGGGGCGTGAATGTAGGGGGGTTTGGAGAGGCAGGTGGGGTGGGGGTCTAACTGGGGAGGGAAGGAGGATGGAGACCCCTATCAGTGACAGGGAAGGAATTCCCTGTACTGATAATACCTACCGCCATGGTTTTCATGGCGATAAGAAAGCCACGGAAACCATATTGGTAGGCGGGTCATAATCCCGCAGGCGGTGTAGTGACGGCCGCCGGGCTGGAGATGTATATCTCCAGCCCAGCAGCTGTTACCGCCGTGGAGGTCAGTGTGGTACATTGGCGGGTTGGCTTCAGTCAACCCGCCAATGTCATAATATGGTGGTAAGTACTGCCAGCCTGTTGGAAGTACTGACCACCATGTCACCGCTGACCGCCGGGGTGGTAATGTCCCCCTATGTCTTTATTACGGCATGGATGGAACCAGTTGAGATTCATTATGCATTTGAGTTGAACATTGAAGATTTAGAAATTGAATCATGTACCATGTAAATACCTGAACACAGCTTAGATGTTTTTTCCTTTAACTTAACATGTATACAGGGAGTTATGGCAAAAAAGATGCAACCTACACCATGCTGAACAATTATATTTTAGAGAAATTACCCTTTCCAGTAGATGAAATGTCTTTAGCCGTCTGGTTAATCCTTAGCTTTATATTGTTAGCAATCTCAACATTTCAATTTACATCCTGTTTGACACACCATCAGGTAGGAACATGTAAGCTAGGGGGTATAGTTTTGTTGAAGAGTCCTGGGTTCTACCTTTTGATTACAAGTGTGTATGTGGGCAAGCTGAAGTCTTCCTTAGTGGAAATGAATGTTAAACATCATTTGGCAATACTCAATACAAATTCCCTTTCATGCTCACACCCTAATTAAAACATTTTTAGGGGCTTCTCTACTCTAAAAAGGAATGATGAAGATGCATGAACACCTCTAAAACATACATGCCCAAATAAAACAACAAATATTGTTATGATATAAAAATATACAGTCTGTATTTATTCAACAGCACACAATCAGGTAACATTTACATCAAATCTTCAATAAAAATAAAATACACATCAAGGGCCTTTACTCTTCACATCTATCATTAGGTCCATAAATCTTCACTTTGTCATAAATATCTCATATACATGATCATATAAATAAAGATAATAATTATACAAAACACATATTCAACTGCTTCGAGAATAAATATCAAAACACTATCCACATTAATGTTGAACCGGCGTTTCGGTGGTATCCATGATGGATCACCTCACCTTCTTCAGGACACAATGATATTTACATGTAATGCAATTATCTAAAAAAACAAATATGCAGTATCAATTTCCACCCAGACGCACATCATATCAACATTAATGAACTCTATATGCAATTAGGACACATTGCTTGCTATAATTCATCATCCCTATAAGTTAGTGCATAAACCATCCCCCTCATCATGACTCTTTAAAAAATAAGCATAACCCTTAATCAGAATAATGCATTACCTCGACATGTTACCCATATACAATTTATATGTTGCTTCTATATATCTAGGCCTTGTCCATATGCTTATAAACTACTCACATTGCAATGAAAGGGATCTACAGTTTATCCCCCTTTTTTGGATGTTCTTTCTCTATACATCAAGCATCCTAATCCTCCATCAACCAGGGTGTGGCGGTCAGGTACCTCATTTATTATTACCCAATTCACCTTCTTGTGTTATTACTCTGCGCTTATAGACGACCCATTAACTTTCTACTCACCTGCTCCTTCTTCAGTCTAATATGGGGCCTACGTGGTAAGTTATAAATGCCTTATTTCCATTCGCCATCATAAATAAAACTCCCTGTATAAGGATCCTGGAGAGTAAGGGTCCCGACCTTTTCAGTTGTATTTTCTCAGGGGATCAATCTTCTCTAAAGGGATCTAAAATATAGTCTTCCTTCAGGTTTCTATCCATATCAATTTTACTTTATTGTATTTTTAACAGTGTTTAGCACTCACCCTAAATCATATGAAGTGGGGCTCGATCCAGAGTAACCTTGTTGTTTCTCAATATACTTTACAGTCCCTTGTTTTTCATCTCACTCATTAATCATGAAAGATGTTTTGTATCTATGGAAATCACATTAAATATAGCTTCGACAGTATCAACATTATGTATTTCCTCAAGTTATATTTACACTCCCTGTAACTCACCCCACTACAATCCTTAACCGGTTCACATAAACAGGGTCCTGCTATTATTCCACTTGACTCCAATACACTATGGTCAGCTTCAATTCATTCCCATGCGCCCTCTCTTCGAACTCAGGCCATTAACAGGGATAAAATAGGATCTTATCAACCGTTTACTCCACATAGCACAGTCTAACTCCACCCACATATACGCTACTATCACACTACCTTTATACTGCTAGTCACTTGGGCCTTTCTACGAATGGCCACATATACAAGAGTATTGCTAAAAATGTTAAGTTCATTACCAATTCCCAAACCAATGTGGCATTTTTTCAAAGCATGGTCTTCTATATTTATTAAATATGAATCCGACTGATTCCAACAATTGCTATTACATCCATTAAATATTTCCACCAATCCATATCTGTTCTGGCAATACTCAATCACATTTCTTTGCTTACTACAGCCAATTCACAAAATTGCTATTACAGCAATTATAAATCCACACTATTATGGGCCGCTATAGTCTTATGCTCTTACTTCGCTTAGAAAAATTGCAGACGCTTCCATAGCATTCAATCTCTTTTCTCTGATTCAGTATACTAAGCCGCCATCTTGAATTAGGATGTCCTTATAACCAAAAAGCTTCAGGCGCATGTGTACTTATCTATCGTAAAAAAAATAAGCCATAATTCCTCCAAGCAATCATTTATTTAGTTACTGCCATATCCTTACTTCACCCATTACATCATTAATTATTAACTGTAGCGCGAATTGTTAAACCTGTACATTTTCCAACCATTAGACCACCTTTGCACTCAAAAACATCTTTGTATAAACAAAGTACTTCTCATACATGCCCACCTTCAAATAGTCTCGGGCGTCGGCCACCGTGGCTCCAGACATCCATCCTACATTCATGAAGCCATAACAACTATCTCAGCTCTCCAGCATAGTTATTGCAGGCATTTGTCCCTTACTATAGCCCTCATTATGACATTGGCAGTAACTCCCGCTTACCTCCATGCTGACTGCCGCCAACATACTGTTGGCGCGGCGGATTACCGCTACACATATGACACACACATAGCAATCCGTCACTATACAGACACACACACAAGTTGCCAGCTCAAAGGTCAGTGATAAACTGGTGGTACCAAAACCCACACCGTTACGCCAACAGAACTACGCCCACAGCATTATGACCCACGAATTACCGCAGCGGACATTCAATGGCGCTAAACCATTGGCGGTATATACCGCCACGCTCAAAATACACATACTCAAACAAAACAACACTACATTGGACAATTCAAACTACACGCACTTGACACACATACACACACCACTATAAAACACACACACACTACCCACAACCCTTTACGATTAAAAAAAATTGCCAACTGAGAGAGATAGACCAAGAGCACCCACAGAACCAGAGCCACATAACATCATCACCCATACACCACCCACACACCCCAAGACATCACCCCACACACTCTCACACACACCACTCACAATAGACCTATGGCACCACAAAGGAGGAGCTAAGGGTCATGGTGGAGGAAATCATCTGGGTAGAGCCAAGGCTATTCGGATCACAGGTGCAGCAGACCTCCATTGCTAGGAAGATGGAGCTATGATCGTGGACAGGGTCAACGCCGTGGGACAGCACCCAAGAACAAGGGATGACATCAGGAAGAGGTGGAACAACCTATGGGGGAAGGTGCATTCCATGGCAGCAAGACACCAAATAACAGTACAGAGGACTGGAGGTGTACCCCAACCTCCTCCCCCACAGCTAGCAACATGGGAGGAGCAAGTCTTGGAAATCATGCATCCTGAGGGCCTGGCAGGAGTAGCAGGAGGACTGGAATCTGGTAAGTCAATTCCCTATTACTATCACCTCCCCTGCCTGCATGCCATCACAAACCCCCACCCTTACCCTCACTCCCATCACTCCACCTCACACACCCCCAACCATCACAACCCACCCATCCCAATACCAAGCCCTGAATGCAACACCAATGCATGGACACCCATCACAGACATGCATGGACACTTATCACTAAAGCATGCACACTAGAGGGAAACAGCTAGCCCACAAACAACAATTCACACAAGGCAAAGCTGCCATGGCAAAAACAACCATAGAGGGCAACACACCCATGCACAATATGTTACACACAAAAACAATAACACTGCATTTACATCCCCACAGGTCCCCCACCCAACGTCATCGAAGAGGAGTTGCCAGCAACATCCAGTCCCCCCACAGTAGAGGCCCACAGTGATGACAGTAGCTTTGGACGCCTGGATCTGGATGACCAACCTGGCCCATCAGGGATCTCTGGACATTTTCATACCACCACAGAGCCTCCCCCCTCAGAAAACACCAGCACAGCACCCACCCAGCGGGCCCATACCTCTGTCTCCAGGACACGTCAATCAGCAGTGTGTCCACCACTACAGGGACCCCAGGACACCCCAGAAACACAGGACAATCAGGGACCTGAGGTCAGTGGCGGTGGGCACACGGTTCAGTGGACAGAGACACAGGACAACAGGAAAGCTGGGAGGACTGCTGTGCGACAGGGGGAGGACTGGCCCAGTGAACCGACTCTCCAGGAGGCACTTGCAGGGATCCTGGGAGCATACCACCATTCCCAGGAGACGATGGGCCAGATACTGGACAAGTTGCAGGAGATCCAGTGGCTGCAGGAGGGACAGTACCTGGGGATCAGGGAGGACCTGAAGGACATCAACACCCCCCTGGTCACCATTGCAGGGGTGCTGGCAGACATGGCCAACACCATGAGGGAGGCAGTAGCACACCACAGGGCCCCTGACACTAGCCACACTGATTAACAGCCCTCCACTTCTGCTGCCACTAGTTAACAGGAGGCCCTGCCACAGGAACAACAGGCCACCAGCACCCCTCCCCCTGCAGAAGGAGAACCACCCTACAAACAGTCCCTGCGATCCAGGTAGAAGCCAGAGAACATTGCCAAGACCCCTACCAGGAATTAGGACTCTCCTGAATGTCACCTTTGTGTCCCACTCTGTCACCCTGTCCACCTTGAACTGCCATTGCTCCACTTCCTATGCCCCCTTGGACAATGCACCTGTGATACAAATAGACAAAACTCTATCCTGGACTTTCCTCCACCATCACCCCAGCCCATTGCACATACCCCTCTACTTATTTTCACTTAAATAAACACCATTTTTAAAGATACAAGTATGGAGTCTGTCAAATGATTGAACGATGTATTTGTTTAACAATCTTTAAACACTGCAATACAACTGTCCATGAATGTATACATAGGAATGACCTATAGTAGGCTGCAGTCAACACACCAGGAGCTAGAGTGGAGCATAGATATCTGAAAATAGAGATGCCAAAGGATACAGTAAGTGGCCATAGAATTGTGAGAATGTGCCTGCCATGTACAATGTCAAACACAAAACTGCGATGTAAAGTGAAGTTACAGTGTCCTACCTGTGTGTCACTGGAAGTACTGTTGTATTATTGCTGCTCTGTTGTACTCATCCTCATCCTCTGCCTCCTCATCTTCACTGTCCACAGGGTCCAATGCTGCCGCACGTCCATCTCCAGCCTCATCCTTCTGCAGAAAAGGCAAGGTTATACAACATGCAGCATACCAGGATGATCTGGCAGACCTTCTTGGGTGAGTAGCACAGGGATCCACCAGTTAGATGGAGGCAACAAAACCTGGCCTTCAGGAGGCCAAAGGTCCTCTCGATAAACCTTCTTGTCCACCCATGTGCTTCATTGTAATGTTCCTCTCCCCTTGTCCTGGCATTCCTCACTAGGGTCAGTAGCCATGAGAGGTTGAGGTAACCAGAGTCACCTGTAAATATCGAGGGACACCTGTTAGACACACACTAACCCTTAGGGCCCACACCATACCCATACACCATCATCCACTGGGTGGGAACCAGGGCTCACCTATTAGCCACACCCGGTGCCTCTGGAGCTGAGCCATCACATATGGGATGCTGCTATTCCTCAGGATAAAAGCATCATGCACAGACCAAGGATACTTTGCATTGACATGGGAGATCAGGCACACTATCTGCACATTCATGGAGTGAAAGCTCTTTCGATTTCTGAACACCTGTTCATTTCTCAGGGGGAAGACAAATGCAATATGTGTACCATCAATAGCCCCAATTATGTTGGGGATATGTCCCATTGCATAGAAACCAGCTTTCACTGTGGCCAAACCCTCCACCTGGGGGAAAACGATGCAGCTGCGCATGTGTTTAATCAGGGCAGACAGCACGCTGGTCAGCACTATTGAGAACATTGGCTGTGACATTCCTGCTGCCAAGCCAACTGTCACTTGGAAGGAGCCAGTTGCCAAGAAATGGAGCACAGATAGGACTTGCACAAGAGGGGAGGATCCCAGTAGGGTGACGGATAGAAGATACCAGGTCAGGCTCCAATTGGGCAGACAGCTATGTGATTGTGGCCCTGTGAAGTCTATAGGAGAGGACAATATGCCTGTCCTCCATTGTTGCCAAGTCCACCAGGGTCTGTACACAGGGGGATGTCTCCATCTCCTATCCATCCGCAGCGGTTGTAATCTAGGGGGCAAAATGGGGAGCAGATGGTCACTATTTCACATTTCCACACACTACACTGCATTGCATGTTGTGACTGTACACAATATTGTTGGATAGGACCAAATGGTGCACATGTGTACTGTGTTGAAGTTAGGTGCCATGGCATGCCCCCCACCCCTGAAATGGTGTCCGCCTGTCCTGTGTAAAGGTCACGTTGGAATGAGGTAATTCCGCTGATGTTGTGTGCCGTTGCGGGAGGTGGTCGAGTACCACCATGCAACTCCTCATTGGTTGTCATTGGGCCCTATGGGTTACAGTGGCCAATGGTGATGTACGCCTGTGGTGACGGTACGCACCGCCGTGGACGTGTCTGCCATTTTCTATCTGTTCACTCTCTTGCAACCTGACCTTCAACAGGGGAGGACCTACACTACAAGTGCTGCTGTGACCTGTGTCTGGAACTGACCATGGCTCGTGTCTCTGGGGAAAGGGCCCCTGCGTTCACCGCTGCGGAGTTGGAGACACTGGTGGTTGGGGTCCTACCCCAGTACCGAATGCTGTATGGGCCTCCAGACCGACAGGTAAGTACACTGTTAGCACGATGCATGGGACATGAATGCATGGAGTGCTGTGTGTGAGGCCCTCGTGTAAAGGGGGGTTGGTGGAAGGGTCCTGGGCAGCATGCTGCATGTATGGTGGGAAATGTCTGTTCTTAAGGGGATGTGAGGGCTATGGTGGGACATGAGTGTAATAGGCCGGACGGTCTGACTGATAGCTTTGTCTATGTATATTTTTCTGCAGGTCAACATCCATCAGAAAAAGGGTATATGGCGTGCCATTGCCAAGGACGTGCGGACCCTGGGGGTTTACGGCAGGCGGAGCACCCACTGTCGCAAACGGTGGGACGAACTGAGATGCTGGGCAAGAAAGACGGTGGAGACCCAGCAGGGGATGGCTTCCCAACGAGGAAGGGGTGCCCATCGAACCCAGACCCCCCTAATGGCCCACATACTGGCGGTGGCCTATCCGGAGCTAGATGGGCGCTTGAGGGCATCACAGCAGCCACAAGGGGATGAGTACAGTTTCCCAATATACTACTTGTGCCTGGTGGGGTGGTCTCTGGGTGGGGGATGTGGGCCTGTGGGTGCCCCTAGGCCAGGCAGGACATTGCAGGGTAGGTCCCATGTTGGGCAGGGTCTGATGTCAACCTCCTCCAACCAAGCTAGTAGGCATCCACTACTGGGCAGGGGTCTGTGGGTCTCAGGTATGCTGCTATTGGCGTTAGTTATTTTAGTACATGGCCTGGTGACTAGCATTGTGACTGTTAGTGCATTGCCTAGTGTGTAGGGCTGTTCCCTGTGTGTATGTGTGTGTCATGTACACCAACGGTGGTGTTGGAGCAGACATTGATCAAGTGTATCCTCTGTCTCCCCCCATTTTTGTTTTGTCACCCTGTCCTGCTGTGCATTAGCATCATCTGGCGGAGGAGCAGAGGCACCGGCGACAGAGGGAGCTGCATCCCACATGACCCTAGAGGCCGAGTCCACCTACGTGATGCCACCAGTGGGACGGAGAGCGAGAGGAGCACCACAGCAGAGACAGGAGGGGACAGGAGGGGACAGGTCTGACAGTGATACCTCCTCTGATGGAAGCTCCCTGGTGGTGGCGGACACCTCTGTGGTGACCCCCAATTACAGATACAGCCACCACCCCCATACCAGCACCGCCCTCCCAGCAGCCCCTCAACGTGTTTCCCCTGCCCGCTAACCCAGGAGTGTGGGCATCTTCTTCGCCCCAGGCACCTCAGGCCCTGCCCCAGTTAGCCCTGCTGCCCGGAGTGAGGAAGCTATTGACCTCCTGCGATCCATCTCTGTTGGGCAGTCAACCATTGTGAATGCCATCCAGGGGCTGGCAGCCCATTTACAATTAACAAATGCATTCCTGGAGGGCATTCACTCTGGCATGGCGGCCCAACAGAGATCAATCCAGGCTCTGGCCTCCTCTCTGATGGCAGCCATTGTCACTGTTACTAGCCTCCCCCTCCAACTTCCTCTACCGAGTCCCATTCCCCTCAACCCCAACCTATCCCAAGCACACAGGCAGACCAGCATGCACCCAGGACAACACACAGGAGTGGCTCAGGCAAACACAAGCACCACATATCATCCCACAGGCACTCATACAAACACCATCCAGATGCAGACATTCCAACATCCACTGCCTCCACTGTGACCACCCTCCTCCTCCTCGTCCACCTCCCACCCAGTAGCATCTCCACTCACACTTGCATGCACTACATCCTCATCCACTACCTCCATCACCAGCACGCTTATCACTACACACCAAGCACTGGCTGCCACCACCCCCACAACCATGCACACGTCCCCTGTGTCCTCTCCCACTGTGTCTGTGCCCCCATCCCAAAGTACACAAACGCAAGCACTCAGACACCCAACAGCCATCCACCTCACAACAGCATCCTGCACATACACCTGAACCCAAACACAGCAGACAGACACCTCCTACAACCACTTCCTCTTCCTCCACTCCCAAACCTTCACCCTCTTCCCGCCCCAATGTCCCTAAGAAGCTTTTCCTCCCCACTGTTGACCTCTTCCCTACCACTCCCCCCGTCCTTCACATCGGGCCAGGGAGGTCAGAACCCAGGCGAGCACCTCAGCCACCCAGTCCACGGCCACAGTAGTGTCAACAGTGCTTGCTCACCTGGTCCTTAGTAAGTAAACTTACAGGGGGACACGTATAGGCCGATGAAACTTTTGATTCGCATGGAGTATCCTAGCTATGTAGTGACTGGTGATCATCAATAATCAATATACAAAACATTACAACTAAGAATGCATTAGTCATTAATCCATAGTGACAACATTGATGAATAACCACAACTCAATATACGTTTTGACAATTTCTATTCCCCTATTAGTTACAATACTAATCCATATGGTTAATTCAAACTTTATTCAATCAGCTCAGAATTAGTTCATTAGTGACCACCAATAACATAATCTAATCAAAACTTGAGAAAACATATGCTCTAATGCTTCAGCATAAGCCATCAAAGATGAATATATCAACATTAAAAGCAGAGTTCAGCAATCAGTTTGTCAATCATTTGTCACTGTCAGAGTCACCTAAAAGAACCTCACCTAACCCAGATTAGCATTAGCATGCGGGACTTATTGTGAAAACAATTTAGAACATGAATTTGGAAAAACATATAGCTAAGAGAAAAACTATTTAGACAGCACAGTTGGTACCTAGAAAGAAAGGCACAAAGTTAACAGTCAATTTTCATAGTTACCTATCCACGGAATAGATCAGCAAAAAAGTCAGTCTTCATCTTCACGTCATCAATCGATCAGCATCGCATCAGGCTCTCAAGAGCATGAGCCCAATGACAAAGTCTTGAATCTCTTCTCCTCCAATATTGCATCAAAATTCGGTATAAGGTCTGAAGAATTTTCATTCTGTCCCGACATTATAATAAAGTTATCCAGTCATCTCCTAATTCCTAATTGGTCAATTAGTCACCCAATATGACACTACCCAATACATTCAGTTCTTCAAATCTATGAATTCTAATATTTCATCACTCTCAGGTTGTCGATTGGTTCATGGTACGATGACCTCATCATCCTGCTCATCAGGTATCAAAAATGTTGCATCTTCTTCTCTAGTCAGTGTCTTCATTGTTGGAGTCCTGGGAAAGTACATCGAGTCTGCCTTACACAGCCTTTGTTACAATTTTTGATTCCCTCATCTTCTGTCCGTTGGTTCATTGCAGAAAATTCTAGCTAAGCAGACTTTATTAACACAAGTGGTTCAGGGTCAGTTCAACACATTTGCTTCTCCACTTTGCATGATTATTCTGCTGCTGGTCGAGGCCTGGCAAGACTAGGCCACAACTTTGGCTAAGTTAGCTCTACAATATCATGCAAATCATATGTTATACATCTTAATATGACATATTACTACATTATTATTGCACATTTTCAAGATTTCACATATTTTTAATAATTTTAGTACAACTCGTGAATATATGGTAGCCACTCTTCGTGGTCACATTTTCAAATGTGCACATAAATGTTTTCTCTGTTTACCTTTTTCTATAATTTTCTTATTAATCAAAACGCATAAACATTCATTAATAATTTCTAATTAACATATCTGCTTCAACAACAGCTATTCCAGGTGGGAGAGGATCCCGGGCACCAGGCAGCCACACTGAAAGGGTGCCTGCACCAGGTGCTGCACGGAAGGCCAAGGAGGCACCACCAGCTGTGTCAAGGAAGGACAAGGAGGCACCACCAGCTGCGTCAAGGAAGGACAAGGAGGCACCACCAGCTGTGTGAAGGAAGGGCAAGGAGGCACCCCCAGCTGCTACAGGTAAGGGCAAGGAGCAATCCCCGGCTGTTGACAGGAAGGGCAAGGGGCCTGCACCAGCTGGCAGGAAGGACGGAAGGCCTGGTGCTGGGACTCATTCGGAGCCCCCACCACCAACCATGGGGGTATAGCCGTCCGAGGCTGCAGGGGTGAGCTGGAGCCTCCCCCCACCACTGCCAGCACCGCCACTAGCACCACTGCCAGCAGCAGAAGCCCCAGTGGGCATCCATTAGAGACTGCAGGGGATAGGCTGGAGCCTTCCCCCACCACTATCAGCACTACCACCAGCACCACTGCCAGCAGCAGCAGCCCTAGAGGGCAGCCGTCGAGGCTGCAGGGGATGGGCTGGAGCCTCCCCCCACCACTGTCAGCACCGCCACCAGCACCACTCCCAGCAGCAGTAGCAGCCCCAGTGGGCAGCAGTCCAAGGCTGCAGAGGAAGGGCTGGAGCCTCCCCACACCACTGCCAGCCCCAAACACCAGCCCCGCCACTACAACCACTAAGCAGCCATCACCGCCAGTGGGCAGTGTGTAGTCCTGCCTCCATGGGCTGTAGTGCATCATGGACCCTGAAAATCCTGTAGGTGTGACACCCAGGTGAGAGACTGTGACCTTGCACTCCCCAAGATCTGTATCAGGGGGCACAATGCCCCCTCCACAACCAGTGGAAGAAGCCATCCACTCACCCCATCCTTCTCAGGATGAAGCACACTGGGCACAATTCCCCCTCCAGAACCAGTTGAGAAGCCATCCACTTGAGAGACTGTGGCTTTGCACTCCCCAGGACCAAGCAGTGGGCAACCCACCCACTTGATAGACTGTGGCTTTGCACGCCCCCGGACCAAGCAGTGGGCAACCCTCCACTTGAGAGACTGTGGCATTGCACTCCCCAGGACCAAGCAGTGGGCAACCCACCAACATGAGAGACTGTGGCTTTGCACTCCCCAGGACCAAGCAGTGGGCAAACCACCCACTAGAGAGACTGGCCTTGCAATCCCCAGGACCAAGCAGTGGGCAACCCACCCACTTGAGAGACTGTGGCTTTGCCATCCCCAGGACCAAGCAGTGGGCAACCCACCCACTTGAGAGACTGTGGCTTTGCACTCCCCAGGACCAAGCAGCGGGCAACCCACCCACTTGAGAGACTGTGGCCTTGCACTCCCCAGGACCAAGCAGTGGGCAACCCACCAACATGAGAGACTATGGCTTTGCACTCCCCAGGACCAAGCAGTGGGCAACCAACCCACTTGAGAGACTGTGGCTTTGCACTTCCCAGGACCAAGCAGGGGCCAAACCACCCACTTGAGAGACTGTGGTCTTGCACTCCCCAGGACCAAGCAGTGGGCAACCCACCCACTTGAGAGACTGTGGCCTTGCACTCCCCAGGACAGAGTGATGGACATGTTGCTCCCTCCGGACCAGTGGAGTTTTACCATCTTCTGGCTGAGGTGCCCACCCATTCCCTGCCTGTGTATTTTCAACCTGATGCCCCTGCCGTGTTCTCTCCGTGTTGTTGCAGGAGTGATGTGGGGCCTTGGCCTATGTGTTGTGGCACTGTGGCCCACGGACATTGAGGACTGGGCGGTGTCCCTCCACTTGTAAATATGTATCTACGTTTGTGAATTGATGCACTTATTCATGTTCTTTAATCGTATTACACTCAGTTTCTTCCAATCATTTTGTCCTTGCATTATTCCTGAGGGGTAAGGGATGGATATGTAATGTTATTGCATCTGGTTGTGTGTATGGTGTTGGGGGTGTTGAGTGTTGCATGTGTGTCACTCTCTTTTTCCTCTCCCCTCCCTTGTGTGCTAGGCGGCAGTACTCACCGTGGTCGTCGTCGCTGGCGTTGATGTTCGTACTGCTGCAGAAGGTAGACAAGCATGGGGAAAATGTGCAACACGGGCTCCACGGCGTCGTGGTTGTTCTGTTAGTCTCCAGAGGTGAGTCCTTTGACTTCTGTGTTCTGTTTCCACCGTGCTTTTGATGTCGTTGGTACCGCCCCAGAAAAGGTGGCGGATAGGTGTGTCTTAATACAGTGGGCGGTACATTGTCTTCCCCCTGGCTGTTGCTGGTTACTGCCATGGTGCTTGTTGCTACCCAGTGGTGGTCAGTGTGTTAAAGTGGCTATCTGTCTGAGCGGTTTCCGCCGATGTCATAATTCCATTTTGGTTACCTCCAGCCTGTTGGCGGTATTACCGCCGCTTTAACACCAACCGCCAGGGTTGTAATGAAGGCCTATATGTTTTATTTACTACACCCTATATTAAGCACTTACTATTATTTTTTTCATTTTTATTTTTAATATTTTATTTGTTATACCTTCGCACATCACTTCTCATTGTGCAGTCCAGTAAGTTCCAATATACCTCTTTCCTGACTTGAAACCACCTACTCACTGTCCATCCTTCTTGTGCAACCCATACTAAATGCTCCAACCCACTTCCTCTCCATCTATTTAGTCTAGTCCTCGTAACTATGAGTACACATTATTAAACGTCATTTGGCTACTCATTACTTTGTAAAGAGGTCATGCTGCCTGGCATGTGTAATGTGTCATTGGCAAATTTAGCGTGCTATCTGAAAGGCGCTCCAGATTCATTGATTCGACCAGTGTTCCAATTACTCTTGAATAGGAGTGATTTGATTTGGAATGACCAGGGTTGCTGTGGGATGAAATCACGTGTCCCATATTTAGTAACGGTATCCAGGACCTCGAGCTGCTGTAGCAATGTGTTATTTTCACCCACACACGTAGTAAGGGAAAATACCTTATCGCCTTCCATCCCTATTTTTTGTGTGAATTTCAATCAGGTAACCTGGCTGAATGCCTTATTGTTTGAGAAGGACGTTACTTCAACATCTGCTAGAGAGACCTTTGATCTCCAAGTCTTCTGCTGACATATAATCATTATTGCATACTAACTTGCCCCAGCATTTTGGTGAACTTGTTCACCGTATATCTAGTGTATCAAATACTGCGGGAGTGGTACACTTTTTCAAAGCGATTGAGTCTGGATTTGTGAGCACATTCCAGACTTTATGTGGAGAGCTCCTGGCCATTCTGCACTCTTTGGTTCCCTGAGTTCTTGGAGTTATACTGATTGTGCTATTCCCAGACATCCCTATTTTAGTTTTGTTTTTTTCTGCTCCACAATGGATGTTGCACCACAGCGAGGCCAAATAGTGATGAATCTGCCACACATCCTGCTGTGTTGTGACCAGTGGCGTAGCGTGTAGTGGGCAGGGGGGGGCGGGCGCACCGGGCGCAATATCTGGGGGGGGGAAATCCACGGGTTAGGGGGCGCAAATTACTTGCCTTGCCCCGGGTGCTGACACGGGTTAGAGGGCGCAAATTACTTGCCTTGCCCCGGGTGCTGACAACCCACGCTACGCCACTGGTTGTGACTGCATGCTACAGTAGTTCGACATGTGTTTGCTCCCGGAATCAAACATGTACTGGTCTCTGTTGTTTAGACCTGTGTGGTTACAATGTGTGTAGATTGTGTTCCGCTGGCTGCTGTGCCCTTTTGAGAGTGCCCTGGACTTCTGTCTGGCTACACAATTGGTGCAATCTGTGGACATTACTCTGCATGTGTATTTGTTGAGTACCTGCCCTAGTTTTGTCCCATCAGGCTGCCTTTGCTTCTGCATGCATACTATGACCCTTAATTCCTGTTGAAATGGATGCTTCAACTCCAGGATCCTGGAACCTGGCTCTAACCAAGTGGATACCCAGTTGGCTCTTGCCTTCTGCATTGGCTGAGTTGGCTGGATCTGATCATTTCTGTTCTTTGGAACTTGCTACTACGGCCTCCGTAGTTCTGTTGTCTGCGGTTGTGGGAACCTCCTAGATTTTGATTTGGCCCCCTTTTTGCTTATAACGAAATTGCTTTTTATTAATTTTATTTACTTTTTAAATGGCATTTTGTTTGAAACATATAGCTTTCATTTGCTTTTATTATCGAAGTGTACTCCACATTTTATTCATATAGGGGCCACATGTACAAAGCATTTTTTTAGTCGCAAACAGGCTGATTCGAAGAATCGGCCCTTTTGTAACTAGAAAAATGCTTGATGGGATGTACAAAGCCCAAATTACGAATCAGTAACTTGTTACCAAATTGCAATTTGGGTTTTGCGATTTGGCATCAGGAAGGGGCACGTTCTTTCCTAATGCAAATCTGAATACTATGCATGATTGTTTTGTAACCGTGAATGCGTGCACAAAATAATCGGAGTTAACATCAATTTAGAATTGGTGCTCACCCATTCGCAAACGGGAAGGGGTCCCAATGGGACCCCTTCCCCTTTGTGAATGGTAGCAAAAATGTTTTTTCAGAGCAGTCAGTGGTCCCACAGACCACTGCCTGCTCTGAAAAAAATGAAAAGAAAATGTTACATTTTTCTTTCTACCACAATGCAACAAGTTTCGTTGCTACATTGCTTGTACAAATGGTAAATCCACCTCATAGCATCAGCCAAATATATACTCATTTTTTTAAATTCCAGAATGGACTGTAGGACTGTAAGGCCAACTAATGTAAACTTGTGAACAGGATGTGTGATTAAGATGATGCCACACATCCATAGAAACAGTAAATCACCAAACTATAGGAGACATTTTTGTTTGCTGCGACCCCAGAAAAGAGCATATTCAGAAGAGCCACAAGTGTGTAACTCAAAAGCACATCTGCCTTACAGGGCAGTGACGCTCAACAGAATGCTGGTTTGACAACCATGATCATTTTTCTGGCCTTCCCCCCTCTTGTGATGCTGTCTAGCCTCCAACGGAATTACATAACTCTTTGAAGCAGCCATGAACCTCTTCCTTCAGACAGATTTTATAGGATGCCACCTTACTCATGTCATCATGGACACTTTTTCCAGCTTTAAGGGTTTCACCTACAAATTGTAGCTATCAGGTGTGTTACACTAATTCAGGGATGTACTGCATTGATCCCGGTGAATCAAATCTATGCTAGCTTTTTAGGAAAAACACTGCCTAAGTAACTGAGCTCCATTTATGTTCACTGTAGTATTAGTAACTTGTTTTTTTGGTAAATCTCTTCATACCTCAATTCTACTGTTGCAAAGATTGGTAAATAATAGGTGTTGCTACAAACCATTCTATTTTTAATTAGTTGTTCATCTTTAAATAGCGCAAACTTTGCCAGCATGGACACCTCTGACCTTCAAGTCGCTGCGTATCTCAGCAATGAGTTATAACTCATTTATCACCTTCTTGTATTGCATGTAAAGGTATTTTATGTGGATACCCCTAAAGATTTCCCACCTGGCCCAAAATTGGACAACCTCGATCTAACTAGTTTAATGGAAGCAAACCAAGACTACAGCACCCAGAATGCATCACATTACAATGATAATAGCAACCTTTGCTGAGTGCAGCTGCCTAACTCCTGAGGACCGGAGGACAAAAAGTACACTTCAGTCTGAGTTTGTGGAAGCTTCCAGAGTAGCTTCTAGAACTGCCCCTGTTACCTGTAGTTGGTGAATGCTGGAAAGATTTTCAGCCATCGCAGCGCGATATTTGAATCAAGGATGCACCTCCCTCACTTCCAGGGCGGGCTCTAGGTTGGTGCGACCGGTGCCACCGCACCGGGTGCTGACTTTGAGAGGGGGTGCCATGTTTCCAAGTATATTTTCGAAAGCTGGTTATTGATTTCTGTGCTACTAAGTTCCACTGAAAAATACCTTTTCTCTCATGATACTATTAAACTCTCTCATTCTGAAACGCAAAGTAATATTTCCTCGAGTAAAGCTCTTTCTCACTGAGATCCAGGCATTCGTGCAAGCAGCGCTGCTGGAGCTGTGATTCCAGATCCCATGTCGCGATAGGACTGCTGAGGAAGCTGTTCATGTGAACTATCAGTTTCCTGTGGATTGTTGCACGCACAGAGCGTGACTGTGGAATTTTGGAATGTTTATTTTCTTGTATCACTGCATGCCATCAGTCACCTCACTCACCGCAGGGCCAGACATTTCAGTCTCTGCACCTGCTCCACTCACATCCCTGTTACTAGCTGCATTGCTGATTGTTCACCTGGCGGTCTCTAGCTGAGGCGCCGTGAATGTTTCCAGGCTCAAGTCTGTGCACAAAGGCGACATACGATGGCCTCGGTTGCAAGTTTGGTGGTAAATACCACTAAACTTGAACATAGGGTACACACCGATACCACGGGGTTTGGCAAATAACTACGTGCTAAAAAAAACACTGATTATGAGTTTTTACAGTGCGTGGCGGACTAGTAATCTAGCTCATTTGTTAAATGCCGAATGGCCCTCATTGGCTGGGAAGGCTGCTATTATCCCGGCTCCATCCTCATGCAGCATAGTTTGTTGTACTGTTAGCGCGTCAGGACCTTGATAAGTAAACTTACAAGGAGACACGCCTAGGCCGATGAACCTTTTGACCACGTTCGGAGACTTCCCAGAACCAGATATCTTTTTAACATCACAATCAATATGACAATAAGTCAAGCAATATTCGCAATACCTAATCAACAATTTAATCGATAATATTCAAGAAAAATCAATGACACGAACACACCATGACCTTCCGGCCATGAATAACCACACAAATCTAATTAAGTGTTAGGGTATTTATTCACTATTGGTTACAATCTAATAGTCATTTCCGATAATCTCATTAGCAATCAATCTTATTAGTAACTCTTCAAACTTGTAATTAGAACACACTTAGGGGTCATTCTGACCCCGGCGGTCAAAGACCGCCGGGGCCAGGGTCGGCAGGAGCACCGCCGACAGGCCGGCGGTGCCCCGCAGGGCATTCTGACCGCGGCGGTTCGGCCGCGGTCAGAAGTGGAAAACCGGCGGTCTCCCGCCGGTTTTCCGCTGCCCTTTTGAATCCGCCATGGCGGCGCAGCGCGCTGCGCCGCCATGTGGATTCTGACAGCCCATACCGCCATCCTGTTCCTGGCGGTTCGCCCGCCAGGAACAGGATGGCGGTATGGGTTTTCGTGGGGCCCCTGGGGGCCCCTGCAGTGCCCATGCCAATGGCATGGGCACTGCAGGGGCCCCCGTAAGAGGGCCCCACTTTGTATTTCAGTGTCTGCTTTGCAGACACTGAAATACGCGACGGGTGCCACTGCACCCGTCGCACCTTCCCACTCCGCCGGCTCAATTCTGAGCCGGCGTCCTCGTGGGAAGGGTGTTTTGCACTGGGCTGGCGGGCGGCCTTTTGGCGGTCGCCCGCCAGCCCAGTGCAAAACCCAAAATACCCTCAGCGGTCTTTCGACCGCGGAGCGGTATTTTGGAGGGGGAAGTCTGGCGGGCGGCCTCCGCCGCCCGCCAGACTTAGAATCACCCCCTTAATCTATTCATAGAGAACACTTATTCAGCATTATCAAATCATTAATAAGAAGCAGTTTAGCAAAGTCTCCGTTGTGCAAGATTCAACAAAGCAAGAACTCAGTCATTTGTCTATTTGCGTCAGATTTTAGTGAGCACCTTAACTAACCTCGAATTAGCATCAGCATGTTGGGCTTCATGCAAAACAATTTAGCAAACACAAATTTGGAAAACATCTAGCTATGGCCTCTATCAAAAGAGCAGTTGGTACGTAGAAAGAAGAGGCAAACAGACAATTATAATTTGCATCAGATAGTTACCCCTCCAACGAATCAGCAATCAGCTTCGTCCTCAGGACATCAGTCAAGGATAGGACAGGGCAAAGTCTCAGTATGGCATGGCTAAGAATAAGGCTCTTCCCTCATATGGAGTAGAAGTAAGGATCAGGTAAGAATTCAATAGAGGATGGTTAAGATATCAGAAGAATAAACAACAAATACTCAAAGAATAATGGCAAAAGTACAGCTCGCTGGAATGTCCAGTAATGGCCGATATCTCTTCGGGTCCTGTGGTTATATCAAAACTGTTGAACTAGCCCTTAATTCCTCATTGGATCAATTTTGGTGCATCATTATCTCTGTCCAATAATTCTCCACGCACCTCACTAGAAATTTCCACAAAACACAGTTCTCATGCAGTTGATTGGCCCATGTTGTTGACGTCTTCATCGGTAGGAATGTCAGGTAAGAAAAGTAACACTTTACGCTCCAGTCAGTAAGCCCATTGTTTTCTCCTAGTCTAGACAGCTTTGTACCTGTTACAAATTACGCTGTTGCATTCGGCAAGAATGTCTCCTTGAGCAAGTCAGGTCCCATGAGAAAGAATTTCTACGGCTACACACATCTCCAGCTTCGGGAAAAGTACAGCTTCGTGTCCTTCAGGAAAGCAGCACATTGCACGTTAGAAAAACACAGTTTAATATGAGACCAGGCAGCTAGGCCCAGACCCGCTAAACTAAAGCCTAGTGATTTAAGTTAACAAACCCCTAATACATGATTCGAATTAAGATATGCTAATACAAATTCAAAATGTTAGTTCATGATTTATGCATCTTTAATAACTTTCATTGGTCTTCGTATACATTGGTGGCCACTCCACGTGGGCGCATTTCAAACGTGTGTATTAATTCCTACGTTAACACATTTTCTATGCAGCTTCATTACAGGATATATTGCAAGCTTTTCATGTTAACATTAATTTTAAAGATCACACTCCAACGGTACCAGAACATGGATCTCGTATAACATGATACAGCGTCCTAACAGTGCTGTATCCATGGTAGGTATAGTTTTCATAGGTCATGACTTATAGTTACTATTTTTTCTTTCTGGGACTTGGCTTTGGGGTAAACAAAAAAAAAAATGCTTTTTATGCCAGGATGGGAGGAGGGCATTAGAGCTGAGGGGTCAGGGTGTCCCTACCCTGGCCCCTTTTCATTTTTTTTCATATTATCCTGAGTCCCAAGATGGATGCAAACCCTTCCTTGTTGAAGTGTTGGCAGCCAATCAGATCACAGCACAAGGTCGGGAGTGGTCGCAAGTCCTTTGTGGTGTCTGTAGATATACAATTTTGGATTACCTTAAATTTCTCAAAAACTACTGAACAGATTTACACCAAATAACAAAAAGGGCTCTTTCTACACCAAGAGCTACCTTTCTGTCAAATTTGGTCAAATTTTTTGAGCTCTTGCTGCTCAATTTGTTTCTATGGGAATTAACATTGAAAACGCTCTACATTTCACCTCTTGTTTATCTTTGCCCTTGCTTGACCGATCAACGCGCAGCTCACAGACTGTCTAATTGTTTTGGAAAATTTTGTGCAGATTTGTCAAGCAGCACCACAGATATAGGAAAGCAAAAAACAACTTTTTCTAAAGAAACTAGGGGACCTCCTTACAATTCTGCCGGTCCATGGACAGCCAGACTCGCGGTGGTGCTCAGACCACCCCTGAAGGCTGCCACAGTGCATCCGCCGGCACCGCCAGGTTGCCGCCAGTCATTAGCTTGGCGGTGCCAGCGGTCTCAATCTGCCAGGGCAGCGCTCCAGATTAAGACCCACGTGTCCACCAGCCTTTCCATGGTGGGTTCACCGTCATGCAAAGGCGGGTGGAAAGGGGGTATCGGGGGCCCCAGTGCAGCCCCTGCACTGCCCTTGCACTTGGCCCCCATGGACAGCCCAGTCATGTTTTTTTACTGCCCGAATTATGGGCGGTGAAATGCGCGATGGATGCTGCTGCACCTGACGCACTGCAACATTGCCGCCAGCTCGATTACAGGCCGGTGTCAATGTTGTGGTGAGTATTCCGCTGGGGCAGCAGGCAGAAACGCTGTTTCCGCCCACTGGCCCAGCAGAAAACTAATAATTGGGTGGGCGGGTGGAATGTTATAGTTAGGTTCAAGTTTTACACAAACCAAACAATAGAAATTCAGCTGTTATAGATAGAGTTATTTCAACTAACTATAACTCATGCCGTAAGGTATCTATGACTCGCGCCCTCACCATGCAGTTTTCTCATCAATAATTATACTGCAAATGTTACAATATTGTTATCAATTATGTCAATGAAGATGTCATGAGTAATGCAATAACTGGGGTAATAAGCAGTGCATGGCGAGGGTGCGAGTTATAGTTACCTTGGCGCACAAGTTATAGTTCCTTGCTATAGCTATAACTATAACAGCTGAATTGCTATGGTTTTCTGCATGTAAAATCTGAACTTAACTATAATGTCTCTGCAACGATTTTTTAGTGAATTTTGAAGGTTGTTTTAATTCTATATCCTAAGTATAACATCCCTGTAACCTTTGTTTTTTTCATTGAATTTCTAGTTTTTTTTTTTTACGTTACGTAAGATGGCCATCACAATGCATGGTGAGTGGGCGGTTTGGATGCAGGGTCTGGCCTGGCATTGTGCTGTCTCTACCTAAGCTTGCTGATCCTGCTCCCCTTCTTCTTGTCATCCATTGTCCAAGTCCATACCCCTGCTCCCTCATTACAGCCATGTATGGCTGGTGTTCTGTCACTGCCTTTCCCACCTGCCCTAAACAATTAGGGTAGGTGGGATCCACCTCCTCCCTACCCTGTGTTGTCTGAGTCCATACACCAGCCCCCTCCCTCCTACACGGTATGATGTACTGCCGCTGCCCCCTTCATCGCCCCATCCTGGTCTGTTATGCACAATTGTTCCTCCTGTCTGTCTAGTATGGCCAGCTTCCTGCCCTTTCCTCTTTTCTCTCTGCTCTCTTTTGTCCATGCGCACGGCCCTGTCCCCTCCCTATTGCTTTCCATGGTCCATTGTGCTGCAGTGCCGTTAAGCTTGCCCTGTGTGGTGTATTGAGCTGCTGTAACCCCTGATGCCTGCCCTGATCGGTCAGTTTGGCGCCCCTGACCACCTCCCTCCTGTCCTCTGAGTCCATGACCCTACCCCAAACCTCCTGCCCTCACTGATCCAGTCTGCCATACTGGGCAACATTTTGAAATTGGTAAGAGGGAGATTTAAAAAAAAAAAAAAGCTGGGAATTGATTTCCGCATTGACTTACATTGAAAAAGATGGGATTTTAGGCAGGGGAAAGATAAAATAAAGCCCCTTTGGGGCTTAAAAACACAAGGAGTCTCCTGCCTGACTCAGGCCTGTTGGCATTTATGGTTGTGTTGCCACTGCCTCTTCCTTCTGCCCTCTATGGTCTGATATATTACCGCACCTTCTCTTGACAGAACTGCATGGTTGGTTTGTTGCCCCTGCCCTCCATTTACCTGCCCTCCATGGTCCATTGTCTGTTGCACTGTGCTTGCCCACCCCGCCTGGCCAGTGTGTTCAACTTGTTGCCTCTGCATCCTCCTCCCTGCCCTCAATTATCTGGGTCTGTGCCCCTGACCTGTATCTCCCCACAGTAGTCTAATGAACAACTAGATTGCTAACATTCTACATTTATGACAAAAGTGTGGCACACCTGATGTCATCTTATTATTTAGTTTTTAAAAACATTTATACAGCATATGCTGTCACCAAAACTGGCATCCTGGCGCTAGAGCTAACTGGAGATTCATCCTTCGGAACAGAGAGTGAAGCACAGTCATAGGGGTAGGAAAAAAAGACTGACTAAAAAGCCTCAGTTTGGAAAAAGCTAGGTTTTTAGTGCCTTCCTTAAAGGTAGACGTTCTGAAAATACCCTGAGATACGGGGCAACCTCTTCCAAAACTGAGCAGCTTTGATTATAAAGGCGCAACCTTGTCCAGATTAGTAGTGCTTGAGCGAAGGCATCTTCCAGGAGTGTAATGCTTCAGTTTCTGTTGTAAAAAGTGGGCCATGTCCATGTAAGGTTGTAAATACAATGCACATAGCTTTGAAAATAACCCTCTGGTTATTTGGGAACCAATGGAGGTCATTTAAGGCCTTAGATCCCGAAGACCTGTTAGATCTGTTTAACTCAGCCTTGGCTGCTGCCACTTGAACTCTGTGTAGTTTACTAATCAGCAAGTCTGGGGCACCAAGCAGGAGGGCATTCCAATAATCCAACCTGCTCAGTATGACGCTGGCCATGATGGTAGATCGGGCTTCATTAAGTAGGATCACTTAACAGCGCAAAGCAGGTGCTAGTGACTCTAGGAACCTGCCCCCCCAAGGATAACTTGTCATCAAATATAATATCTACATTGCAGACTATTTTGGAGGGATGTAAATCATCTTTTGTCGGTAACGGCCAGAAGTGTGGGAGAAGCTGCATAGGCATTTTGTTAGCCGAGCAGCAAAGAAATTCTGTTTTGTCCCCATTTAATTTGAGGGAGTTCAAGTTCATCGACTGGACAACATCTAAGATACAGTTTTGAAAATTTGCCTCAGAATCCTGTTGTTTATCGTTCTAAGAAAGAACCAGTTGTGTGTCATCTACATAGTTGATTAGCGTTATCTCACACGCTTTTACCAGAGAGACCAGTGGCCTTAGATAGATAGATATATATATATATATATATATATATATATATATATATATATATATTGTCCGGACAGGGCTCAGAGTCGAGCCCTGAGGGACTCCTGAGTCCTGACCTTAAACTTTTAAACTGTGAAAACTAAGGGGGCAAGGCAATAGCCTGCCATTGGTCAGATAGATAAGATTCCATCCACCTCAAACCCTCCTACTCCGATTTCAGCTAGCCTTTCAAGAAGAATTTTATAGTTGACTATGTTGAAGGCTGATGACAGATCTAACATAACCAAAACTGTTGGCTGGCCCTCATCTACTCTCATGCATAACTGGTTCATTGCGACAAGTAGAGCTGACTCAGTTCCATGTCATGGTCTGAACCCAAATTGGTCCTCTTCCAGGAGGGACTGTGTTGCCGATGTTGTGAGAGCTTCTTACTCACACATTGCTCTTGATGTAATCAAAAAAATACCTAGAGTATTTCCTTTAGAAATTATAAAAATGAGAGAGTCTTATTCCCATAGAAATGATGTTTAGGGCTGTAAAAAACTGAAATGAGGACATATTTTCTGAGTTCTCAAATAGCGTCAAAGTACTTTTGAATTATTTGCTACCTTTATGTACCAAAATGATTGTGTCCTTGTATAATGTAACTGATGCTCATGTAAAGCACTTCAGTGCCTTCTGGTCAAGTGTGTTTTGCACAATTCTGTCAATGAGCTATACCTTGGCTACATTTGGGTGATATGTGTGCTTCATTTGGGCTCTTTTTCTCTGGGGGCCATCTTGGGAAACTGATTTGTTATGAAGCTCCTAATTTTCTTATTTACTGCAGTATCCTTTGTAAAAGATGTATTTTTGGCATAAATTCAGAAAATAAGCACTCTAGTTGCTTATTAGAACATTGTAAGCTGCTAATCATCATTGAGTTAACTGGCAGTCTGCTGCTGGCATTGAAATTCTATGTCAGGACCAGAGGCTTCGGATTATGCTTCTCCTTCTTTGCTGTTTATTAAGGTCAAAACACAGCAGCCAATTAAAAACGAACTTTTTCTTAAACTACATTACCCAAAAGATTTATGAATAACATCATAACAACAGTACAATCATAACCTATCAAACGATATGTAGTCAAGAGGAACCACAAATCCTCCTCTTTTTCTGCTTCTCAAAAAGATGAGTACTAAACTTTCCTGATGTTTGTCAATGGTTTATGTTTTTCTGTGCAACACTGGTGCCAGCGAATGCTTTTTAAATACATGCGGTATTTCCCTTTGTGATTAAATGCACATGATTACTCAGCGCACGTGAACCCCTGTTTTCGGCGTTAACGCCTCGCTGAGCGATCACATGGTCAGATTACACAGTTTCTTGTAGTCACCGCTTATAGCTCCCAAGATCAGGCCATAAATATCTGTTGCACCCAGTGTGGGTGCAGAGAGGTCAGAGGACAGAGTGCATTTGCTTGAGGACCACAGCCCTCTTTCTGAATTGCTGCCCATGCGGGAGCTAAGCACTGGGGGTCACTGTCCTTTTTGATTTGGAACACAGGGGCATGTTCAGACTCTGCAAGTTTTGAGTCAGCTCCCGTGATAACTGTCCCTGTGTGTTAGCAAAACATCCTCCTCATGCCCTACTGCCTTGGTTGTAATGTTGGCTATTACCGGATTTATCTAGAGGGGGAAATAAGCTTCATGGAGCATTGCGTTTCCTCTGTGTTTCTCACACAAGAAGCGCTCAGTGCCTCTCAATTGGCCTAATATACTCTGGGACTGCCCCACCATTACTTACACCATAGAAGCCCAGATATGTATGTATACATATTTCTCAATTTCTTTATTCAGGCTTGTTTTCTCAATATTTAGGCATTATGACGGACAGACAGTCCTCTGACCAAGCCGCATATTTTTGGTAGCATGAACATCTGCTACTTGCCGGGGACATTGTGCACCCCTAGACGTTTCAGTGGCCCAATCAGTAAACAGAGCCCTAGCAGTAGTGCTGCAACTCATTGCTAGGCAACTAAAAAGGAATGCCATGACAGTTTCCCCTTATGGCCAACTTAAACCCATTCCCCTTCCTCCCCACACAGATGATCCATCCTGCCTCACCCCAAATGGCCCCATGTAGCTCCCATGGCCCGCATGGTCCAGGCCGCAGCCACAGACCACAAGTATTCGGCACAGCCTTCCACCAGCACCAAAGCCCTCTCTTTCCCTACCTAAGATGATGTCTCTGACGACTCGTGCTCTACTCATTTGGACTCAGACGATGACACTTGGTGCTCCCAGAAGCGAAGTCGCCATTCACCGAATGACATACAACCCCCTGTTCCGACTGGCCAAAGTCTAGACCCTAATCCTACTCTCAACTTTGACAGGAAAGCTATTATCCACCGCAGATTGGTGGACTGGACCACCCTTCCCGCAGTTGCGGGGTACGCCCAAACACGACTGAGGAAAGCACTGGACAAAGATGTCAGGAACCATCTCCGCTCAGAATGACCCTGCAACAAATTTATTGTAAATGATGGGTCTCAGTTAATGTTAAAAACAAGGGGAGTATAAAGGAAATAATGTTCCTCTGTTCTAACCATTAACATGTAGGGCAGAAAGGACATTGACTCTAGCCCTAACACTAAGGTCGACATGTTTCACACCTCAGATGTCCCTAAGGATCAATTGGCATTTCATCAAGACCACAAAAGGTTATTGCCCTTATACTCCCCTTGTTTTTAACCTTGACCGAGACCCGTCATTCACAATAAATTTGTTGCAGGGTGGTTCTCGAGCCAATTTTAATGTTCTAGCTCTCTGTTCATCGTAGTAGGTCTGAATTTTGTCCTACTCATTTTTGTGGCACGCACTTTTAAAAGATCTCTGGCATAGAGCCCCATTGTAGGGGCCCGTTGGGCATTGCAGCGCCAGCCTGACGAGAAGTAGGCCCGAGGATGAAGCATGTCACCCAATGGATGTGTGAGGGTTTTAGCTTCTAAATTTAGAAGTGCCTCTGTATTACTACGTATGGACAGCATCCCAGCAGTCCAGTATGGCAACAAACTGGAAGGTACACGGTCACGAATTTTGGTAGAGATAGCAAAGACCTTTTGGCACTATTGCCTCCAGAATCAGTTATCAGTGACAGCAGAATACCTGCCGGGCCAACTCAATACAATAGCGGATTGGAACTTAGAGGCAGATTTAAGAAAAGTGGCACTGCACCCAGTGCAGCGCCACTTTCTTTGGGCCCCTTAGCGCCCCCTAATGCCACAATGTGTGCACCCTATTTCAAATATGAATCACCATGGCGCAGGGTGAGGGGCAATAGCATCTTTTTTTTTACGCTATTGATGTACTCTGCAGGAGTAGTGCCAAAATATTGGCGCTACTCCTGAAGAGTACATAGGGGCCCATTATAAATAATGGAATCCTCATTTTAAGGCCCATTATAAATAATGGAATCCATCTTTTAAACGCCTGCTTTGAGCAGGGGTTAAAAATGCTGAAAAAAATGGTGCAAGGAAATCTCTTAGATTTCCTTGCGCCATTTTTGTGCACCCCCCCAATGGGGGAACGCCTACCTTGCACACATTATGCCTGGAGCAGGCATAATGTGACGCAAGGGTTTAGTAAGTGGCACAATGCATGCATTAAATATGGTACAGGGAAAATGCCACTTCAGCGCCGTCTTACCGTAAAACAAAGAGGCTATGGCAGCGCTAAAGTGGTGCTAGGGGCTCTTACATATGCCCCATAGTGTTTCATGCCCTCCAAGAGAGATGAAGCCAGTGTCACATAGACCTATTCGCATCCCGTCTCTCTCACCAAATTGACCGGTTCTTCTTATAGAGGCCAGATCCCATAGCCATAGCAAAGGACGCCTTCTGCTACAATGGACAAAACCACTTCTCTATGCCTTTCCTCCGTTAATCATGATACCGAGAGTTGCATTCCATGCTCGTCATCAGAAGGCGAAACTGATCCTGGACACTCCCCTTTGGAGAGCACAATCCTGGTTCCTAATACTTCTGGAAATGTCCAGAGACTCTCCAGTACTGATTCCCCAGTACACAACTTATTGCTACATCCAGAAGGGACTACACCATCCTCTGATCATGCAGAACAATCTCCATCTCATGGCGTGGCACATTTCCAGCAGCATTGGTCTCTTTCAGGCCTTTCAGAACAATCTCTCACGTTTCTATCCGCTTCATGGTCACGCACCACCGATAAACCTTACACTTCTGCTTGGCGCAGATGGGTACCCTGGTGCGACACACGGAATCTGGATCCGTTGAGGTCCCCCATTAACTCTATAACAAACTTTCTGGCAGAATTGGCATCTGAAAGTTTGAGCTATTATTCAGTCAATAACTACCAGCCTGCTATTTCTGCAGGACACATGGCAATGGATGGGAAGCCTGTAGGAGAACATCCTTTAGTAAGTAAGGAGATGAGTGGCATTCGGCTAGCGAATCCTCCTCAACCTAAATATTCTTATTTATGGGATGTTAACATCATTCTGAACTTTCTACAGAGTTGGCCCTGAAACTCTGACCTGTCAAAGAAGCAATTGTCAGCTAAATTAACCATATTGTCATGCCTGGTATCTTGTAAGAGGGTCTCTAATGTCAGAGCCCTAGATATTTCAGGAAGAGTCTTTTCTCTGGATGGTGTTACCTTTTCCATCTCAAGAGGAACCAAAACTCTCTCTAAGAAAGTGACTCACCCTAGTTTTCCTGAAGAACCCAAATTATGCATGGTCCATTGCCTAAAAGAACATGAAGATCGAACCAGAGAGAATCGCCAGACCCCCGGGAGTCAAATCCTGATTTCTCTCCAGAATCCCTTTTATCCAGTGACTTCAGCTACCTTAGCACGCTGGGTGAGATGGATTTTATCTGAAGCAGGAATTGACACCTCAAAGTTTGAAGCTCATTTTGTAAGAGGTGCCATGGCCTCAAAGTCCTTTTCCCGAGGGTCACAATTACAGGACATAATGAGGGCAGCAGACTGGTCAGTAGATTGGACATTTAAAACATTTTATTATAAACCTATCATAGATGTAGCTTCTATTGTACTACAGCAGCTTTAAACTAGCATAATCCGAAGCCTCTGGTGCTGACATAGAACAAAACGTTTTGTAGCTTACACAACAACAATTTTAATTTCTATTAAGAACTCAGAAGCAAGGATTAGCATAAGCATTTCTTTCTGACTATCACACCCAATCTTCTACGCAGAATGTATTTAAACGTTGGGATATTTATCAATTGATAGTTATTGATATGCATGTGATCATGATTTGTACAAAATGCATTTTTTCCTTAATAAGGCAGTCATTGTTAGCATTATAATTTACATTTTCATGACTCGGTTTGCTTGCATGACGTAGTTCATGTATGACAGAGTGTTACCACATAGTCATCTGTTTTCTTCACAGTTTGAGATCAAAAGTCTGGTTAGTTGAGACATCAACATCTTCAAGTTCTCAGGATGGACATGCTTGTCAGCCACTTTTGTTAACCTACGTCGATTCTATGTGGGAGACCACCTTCTGGAATGTTGTTGTTGAGTCAGTTCTAGACTTTAAGACTTTTATCTCAAAGCAAAGAAAGCGGAGGATTCGTGGTTCCTCTGGACTATATATCGTTTGGTGGGTTATGAATGGACTGTTGTTATGATGTCATTCATAAATCTTATGGGTAATGTAGTTTAAGAAAAAGTTTGTTTTTTATTGGCTGCTGTGTTTTGACCTTAATAAACAGAAAAGGAGAAGCATAATTCTCGCTTCCGAGTCCTTCATAGCATTGAAACTTCTTGTCCCATGAGCTAGAAAACGTTTTAGTGCTTGTTTCAGTCCGCATGTTTTAACCAAATAGAAGAGCAAGGTATTTGAGAACTCACTTAAAATTAAAACATGTCCTAATTTTTGTTTAAACAACACTAACATAATTTATATGACAAAATGAACCCACGCAATTTGCTCTTTTCTATTTTAAAGGTTTTAGGTTTTACCAGTTTGATTAAATCAAGATGGCTTCAGATGTGCTGCGCTTTTGTCATAAGTGAGGCTGTTAGTACTCTAGGAGGCTGCAGTAAAACACAAGGGAATCAACTGACAGGCTCATGTTTGAAGTACATGTTTTTACTGAAAATATCAGACTTTATTTGCAAATGGCTGAGAAAGACAGTGTGAATATACAGAAAACAGGATCTCATTTTAGCTTCTGTAGCTCCTTCCGTCACCTCTGTCGGAAAATCATGAGAAAACATGATTCATGAAATTCCAGCAGAAGGCATTTTCTCAGGGTAAAATCACCTTAGAACACACCACAATTCTTAAATTCAGTATGGTGCCATCAAGAAATGATTTCTATTGTAACTAAAAAATGTTATCATCCTTTATATGTTCTCCTTTTCCTTACACTCAAACCCTCCCATTCACTACATTGCATTTCAATAGGGTGCCATCATGTACATTGGTCCCAAGATAGCTGCCAGCACTTCCTGGTTAAAGTGTTAGTAGCCAATCAGATCTCACCATGAGATCTGTGCTTAGGCTCCGCCCAGATATACAAATGTGGTTTTATTTAAATATCTCAAAACCTACTAAACAGATTTACACCAAATATCAAAAAGCATTCTTTCTGGACCAAAAGCTATCTTTCTGCCGAATTTGGTGTAATTCTGTCCAGCAGTTCCGTCTGTAATCGTGTTCAAAATCCCTACAGGAACTACAAAGGGAAATGCACTTTTTTGACCCCCTTCCCTGTTTTTCTCGGCACCCATCAAAATCAGCTTTTTCTATGGAAACTAGGTCCTAACTCTAAAAACCCTTCTGGTGACTGCCAGTAGGTAATATGTATATGTATTGTTACCATAGAATGCATTTTTGTGAGGCTAAAAAGTTCAGTAGTTTGGTGAATCTCCACAAAACCTTTGAAAAAAGTGCTCTTTTTTGCCTAGTTTGCACATGGAAACATTTGGGGTAATCCATCAACCAGAGATCAAGAAAAAAGGGGAATTCCAACACAGCTAGAGCCTAGACCACTAAATGGATGTATACCAAATTTGGCAGAAAACTAGATCTAGGGTCAGAAAGAGTACTCTTTGTGTTTGTGTGTTACTCCGTTCAGTAGCTTGTGATCAATTAATGCTGAAAATGTTTGTATATCTAAGGGTGCAGAGTAACACGGATCCTGCCAGATCTCAAACTGAGATCTGATTGGCTCAAACTGGAAGTGGTGGCAGTTATCCTTGGACTTCCGAATCAGTCCAAAGTCCGACAACTAGGAGCGGACTTGCGATCTGCTTACCTGCCTGCAGTGATGTGGGCAAGGAAACAGATCTAATTATTACTCCCTCCCATTGGAGCAGCTTCATCAGCTCCTCCCTGTGGGCGGGAGCAACCCTAGCTCCTTCTGAATGTGGGGAATTGGCTGGGGTTGTGGTGGCCTTAGGGATCCCCCGCTGCCTTCAACGATACAACAGCATGAAATGTTCAGTACCAATTTAATGTTTTGAACTCTGAAAATCACAGAAATGAATCAGTTATAGTTATTTCAAGTAACAATAACTGGTGCCCTCAGTTAACTATAACTCACACCCTCACCATGCACTACTAATTACCTCAGATATTATATCACTCATTACATCTTCTATCATAATTGATAACATCACATTTGCAGTGAAATTATTCATGATGGTGGTGCGAGTTATAGTTACCATAGTGCCCGAGTTATAGTTATTTGAGATAAATATAAGTGGTACATTTCTGAGATTTTTAGAGATTAAAACTTTACATAGCTACTGAACACTTCACCTAACTATAATCTATAATGTTACTTTAAAATTTGTTTTTCCAGTGAAAAAAAATATATATATATACACACACACACATATATGTAGTTATATATATATATATATATATATATACATATATATATATATATATATATATATGTGTGTGTGTGTATATGTATATATATATATATATATTCCATCAAACTTCTCTCCATAAAGAGATGCGCTGTACGCCTTTAGTCAATAGCATTGTGAGGCATTTTAATTTCACTTTTCAATCACTCAAACAAAAGTTCTTTCTTTTTCCTGACGCGTTGCAGGCTGGCGAAATCAGCCTTAATCATAGGTTCATGGTTCTCCCATTTAAAAGTGCTCACGTGATGAATTCGACCACTCTTATCTCCTGTGGCCTTAAAGTGACAGAGTCTCTTTGCAAATATGCCAGTAGCATCGCATTTAGTCATTGAGTGCAATTAATTAACTTTGCTTGCTATTAATCCTTCATTTGGATATCAAAACACATCTGTAAATATTATTAAATCGTGTTATTGCCTCATTTCCTCTTATAAAAATTACATTGCTAAGTTTCCTTTACAATATCAGTCTCGTACTTTAAAAGGTTAGCAATAAACATTTTCATGATTTTTCAAAAAGTGTCATAGATATCCATCTTGAAAGCGCACTGCATGTCCTCCTTATTTTATGCCTCATAAATACATTTAACCACATTGCCAATGGCTTGCACTTCACTTCTGTGTCGCACAAATGCTGTGAATGTGGATCAATTAACGTCACATTCACTTCCCTTGCCCGTTTCTACCTGTTAATGCATAAATAATAATATTTTCTTTTCACAAACGGTATCCCCGTACCTTTATCTTTCTTTGCAGCAAAAACGGGTGGATCCGGCTCCAACTCAATAAATCACCAACATTGTGAACCTATGATTAAGGCTGATTTCGCCAGCTGAAACGCGTCCGGAAAAAGAAATAACTTTTGTTTGAGTGATTGAAAAGTGAAATTAAAATGCTACACAATGCTATTGACTAAAGGCGTACGGTGCATCTCTTTATGGAGAGAAGTTGGATGGAATGTTTTGCAAGGGTGCTCCGTCCCTGCGCGCCGAGGCCACCCTGTTTGGATTAGGCTCTACGGAGAAAGTATGTTGGTGATATATATATATATATATATATATATATATATATATAGAGACACAAACACATATATATATATATATAGAGACACAAACACACATATATATATATATATATATATATACATACATATATAAACATATACATTTATATAGATATACATAGATTTACTTGAAAAAACAAAACTTACTGGAACGTTATAGTTAGGCTCACATTTTAAACATACAAAACCATAGAAATTCAGCAGTAACAATTAGAGTTCTTTCAATTAACTATAACTCGTGTCCTAAGTTAACTATAACTGGCACCCCGGCCATGCACAGCTTTCCTTTCAAAAGGTTTACTGCAAATATTCCACTGATATTATCAATGATGTAATCAAAGATGTCATGAGTTATGCCATATGTGGGGTAATTAGAGGTGCATGGCGAAGGTGCGAGTTACACTTTCCTTAGGGCACAAGTTATATTTACTTTATATAACTCTAACTGCTGAATTTCTACAATTTTGTACATTTAGAACATGAGCCTAACTATAACATCCCTGCAACCTTTGTTTTTTAAATGAAATTATGTTTTTTTAAATTCTATTTCCTAACTATAACTTTCCTCTAACCCTTGATTTTTTCAGTGAATTTCTCTGTTTTCTTTTAATGTGAAGTAATTTTAATTACTATACGTTAATCCAACTGCCTGCTGCGCATGGCCTGGGGCCAGGCTCCACTGCTCACACCCTATAACCACCCATCCCGGCATCACGCACAGCCTTTGGCGGTGCGCGGCAGGGTTGGCTCTCAGCAGCAGTTGACACAAAAGAACCTACTCATCATTGCCCCCACTTGAGATATTGCACTCAAAAAAAGCAACTATGCAAACACCTCCATGATAATTTACAGGTAATGTTTCAAGGTGAAAATGAGAGAGAAAAAACATTTGCTTTGCCATGATCATGCTGATGAAGTTAGGATAATCAGTACTTTACAGAAGTGGACGTTGAACTTGGGCATTTGCTTTGTTTATATCTGTAAGTGCTTCCTGTTGAGGTTTAATTTCTGTGAAATGTGCATCGTGCCAGAATTAATCCTGCCATGCCTATTTATCCAACAGGAGACACTTTTTTGTACAAAATGTCTACCCAACTGGAATACTTTGTACTGGCTAATTCGTAAGTACTACCTCTTTGGGTAAATGTATAGTGAATCTCCTACACTCCAGCTGCATAAAGGATGTTGAGGAAATTACTTCAGGGACCTTGAGTGTCTATAACTTTGCAATGTCATTCTTTGTTGAGCGTCTTCACTAGGTAACTTTACAAGGTGGAGCTGCAGAGAAAACACAGTTGGATGACATGGGGACGTGGGGGAAGCCTGAAGGCCCCCGCGGTCCCAGCTAGCTCCTGTCCCCTCCGGGTGTGCTGAAAGCAGGACGTTGCTTTAAATAGCAGCACTCTGCTTGCAGGAGCAATGTTTTAATCTCTTTCCCTGCACGCATGTTAGTGTGAAAAGAGAGAGATGAAAACTTGGCTTTCAGCAAACGGGAGCTGTTTGACAGCTCCTGCGGCCAGCAGGGCGGTTTTGGTGCTGTGGTTTGTTCTGAATCCTGATTGGGTGATGTCCAGAATGTTGTTGTCCTTGATGTGCTGGCGTAGCTGAGTGTTGATTGCTTTCTCGGTTACCTTAGCTGGGAAGGGAAGCAGCGAGATGGGGCAGTAGTTTTTGAGATCCGTTGGGTCGGCTGTGGTTTTTTTCAGAAATGGCCGGATCTCGGCGTGCTTTCAGTCTTCGGGGTAGGTGGCTGACTGTAGGGAGCAGTAATGGTCTTATAGAGTTCAGGCGCTGGCCTTGTTGAAGATGTAGCGGGGGCAGGTGTTGGTAGGGGCTCTGGAGTGGATGCTGCTCCTGATGGAGTGGGTCTCACATGTTGTGAGGGGAATCCAGGCATGCAGGAGTCTTGGTGGTTTGGAGGGTCCTGGCAGGGGTGTTGTTGGTGAGTTCAGAGAGTCTTGGGGTCTGAAGCTGTCCTAGATGTCTTTGTTGTTCCGATGGGGAAGGTGACCCATCTGTCACAGAGATCCTGATATGGAGGGATGTTAGCAGTCTTGGCATGTGGTTTGGCAAATTCTTTGATGACGTTCAAGAGTTCTTTGGTGTTGTGTGTGGAGGTGTTGAAGCGGTCCTGCAGGGTGGTTTTCCTGGTGGACCTGATGAGACCATGGTGGGATTTTGTGGCGGATTTGAAAGCTGCAAAGTCTTCCGGGGATTTGCTGTTCCTCCACTTCTTCTACAGCCTCCTGCATGAGCGCTTTGATTCTTGGAGCGTGGGGTGAACCAAATGGCTTTCTTGGAGGAGTGTGTCCCTGTGGTCATCCAGATGGGAGCTAGGGTGTTGGTGCAGTCGGCGATACATTTGTGGAGGTCGCGTAGTGAGATGTTGGCATCTGTTGTGTCAGGGGTGGTGAGTTGTTGAGGGTGCTGATGAGTTGCTCATCTGAGGTCTGGTTCCATTTACTGTAGGAGGGGTGTGTTGTGGGAGTGTGCGCTGTAGGCGTGGTGATGGAAAAGTGGATGAAGTGGTGGTCAGTCCAGTGAAACCGGGTTGAGTCTACGATGATGACATTGCTGCTGGTAGAGAAAGTGGAGTTGAGGGTGTGTCCGGCGGTGTGCGTTGGTGAGGTGACCAGCTGCTTGAGCCCGATTGTGTCTAGGTTCTCGAGTAGTGATGAAGTATTTTGGTCGCTGAGATAATTGAAATGAAAGTTGAGGTCGCAGAGAAGAATGTAGTTTCTGGAGGCTGGAGGTGAGTGCGTGGGGGGCTATGATGTTCACGATGGAGTCGCTGGGTATGGTTCCGCTGGTCTGTAGATGAGGGTGCAGCGGGTGGTGGTCTTAGGGGTGGTGTGCACTTGGAAGTGGAAGTGGAAGTGCTCCAGGGGTTGAATTCCTGTAGGTTAATCATCAGTCGGAGTGTGGTCTTGTGGGCGATGGCTATGCTACCTCTCGTTCTTGATGGATGCTGTTTGCGGAGCAGCTTGTAGTCACTGCGGATGGCGAAGTCCGGTTTGGATGTTGTGTTGGTCCATGTCTCGGTGAAGCAAACGATGCCTGGGTTCATGGTGTCTATCAGAGCCCAGATCTCCACTGTGTGTTTGTCCAAGGAGCGGACGTTGAGGAGGATGTACTTGAGGTGGTCTTGAGGCAGTTCTGGTGCTGTGAGGCCTGGCTTTTAGCGTGCAGAGAAAGTAAGGTGGCAGTGGTGGCAGGTGCTCTGATGTCCAGGGTTTAGTGTGTGGACAGTACTGGTGTTGTATCGATGTATGGCGCGAGATCCATGATCCGTGGTGCTGGCCATGGTCCAGGTATGGACAGGAGCAGACGGGATAGCCTTTGGTGCGCCTTTGGCGTGCCATTGGCACAACCACTGCGCTCTTGCGCAGCGGCCACCCTTAAGAAGGGGAGGGAGTGGAGGATTGGTCAGCCGGGAGGCGGGAGAGTGGGAAGCAGTGTGAGAGCGGGGCTGCGAGGGCAGCAGTGGCAGGGAGGGAAACGTGGGAGAGTGCAAAATGGGTGAAAAAAGCTAATGAGGAACAGAAGTAAAAAACAGGAGTAAAACACTGACAAAGAGTAGAAAGAGGAAAGACAGAAAACAGACAGACACAGATGGCCAATAGGCCACAAGGGATGAGGCCTTGAACACAGAGATCGCAGGCTCTGTGAAGAGACAGCGGCAGCAACCACGCAGTTGGGAACGACGGACGCTGGCCAAAAAGGTCAGTGAAGTCACCCCTCACTGCGCAGCAGCCACAATTAAGAAGAGGAGGGGGGGATTGGTGAGCTGGAAGGTGGGAGGGCTGGGGCAGTGGGGGTGTCAGGGAGGGAAGCGCAGAAAAGCACAAAACGGGTGAAAAGTGCTAAAGAGAAGCAGAAGTAAAAAACTGGAGTAAACAGGAGTAAAAGACAGACTAAAGAGGAGAAAGAGGAAAGACAGAAAAGAGACAGATACAGATGGCCCCTAGGCCACCAGTGATAAGGTGCAGGTGGGTGCCTGCTGGTGGAGGTGGGCTCTGTGAAAAGACAGCAGCAGCAGTGGCCACGCAGGAGGGAGTGACGGACGCTGGCCAAAAAGGCCAGTGAAGTCTCTCCTTCACGCTCATGCTCATGGTGGCCATGGCACTTTGAATTGGCTCCCTTATGTGAACTATTTTACTTTTTATTTTCAATTCAGGTGGCAAGAAAAGTCCAGTTAGGAATTTACAACTTTAAAAGCACTAACTTGAAAAAACACAAGACTCACTGCATTGCAAATGCTTGTTTTTTTATGTTTCTTTTTCTGGCTCGGCTGAAGCTGAGTCTTCAAATGGCTGCCAACAGTTCCTGGTTGAAGTGTTGGCAGACAATCAGATCTCTGCACAATATCGGGAGTACTTGCGAAGCCTTTGCACCTCCAGATACAATTTAGATTTTCTTGTAATATTTCAAAAAACTACTAAATGGAGTTACACCAAATTACACAAAGCACTGTTTATAGAGCTACCTTCCTGTCAAATGTCATGCAATTCTGCACAGTTAAGGTTGAGGGAAGGTATATATATATATATATATATATATATGTATATATATATATATATATATAGTGCGAACGAGACATCTGACGCTTTTGGGGGCATGTATCCTGCCTCTATGTGACTTTGTAGCTTAAAGTTTCAAGTGCTTCTGATTTCAGTCCCATCCCCCAGGATCACCTATTGTAGCTAGCGACCAATTTAGCACTCAGCTCGAAGGAGCTAGATTTGTGCTTTGGAGGTACCAATACATACTTACACACACACAAACAAGTTTTAGACTAATATGAAGGTATATTAATGTGCAGAGACAAACCGGTATAGGAGCAGTTCACTCGTTTGACTTACTGCCTTGCGATAGAGATCAACATTTCAGTCTGTGTAGTCAGAGGTGAAAGGGCTGTTGTCCACCTGTCCCTGCTGATCCACATCTAGCTAGGCCCAGCACCTCTGGTCCCCTGCGGCTCGCACCTCCTCACAGTGGCATCACGTCTGAGCCTGTGCCCTCAGGGCGCGCTCTGAAAGGCTTCCAAAGAAGACAACAAATGTGTGATAATTTGATTTGACAACAATCTGCCACTCAACAGGGTGTTGAAATACGAGTGGTTGAATTGCCTAGGAGGCTTGGGAGGGTCTGAAGACCGGTCTTATAAAAACAGGGTCTCCCATGAGTAAACGCGAGGTGCGAAGGAGGAGGGATCGGCTCCTGGTGAGTGTACACTGCAAGGGCGATTGCACTTGGCTTTACTAACTATGGAAATCTCACAGAAAGAGACATTTTAAAAGGGAAGTTGAAGTGTAAATTGATGCCTGTTATTCTTTTGACTCACAGGCTTTTTGTGCACACTGCCATTCTGACGCGCACACACACTCGGGACATACATACGTGACACTCTTTTTGGTGTAAAAGGTCATTTATAAGAACAGGGTTTAAACACAAACATTACTTAAACTTTTAACTGTATATCTTCTTTTAAAGCAGATCTTAACTTTTACAATCCCTTTGCCTTCATTCCTTCCTCAAATATCTCCCTTCAATTCTCCTACCGTATATGCTCCCCTATTCCTCCCCTGCCTTCCCTGCTTGTAGCCTCCCCCTCCCCGCTCTGATCCTTCACCTCCTTGTTTTTCCCCCTGGAAGGGTGGACAAGCCCGCATCTGGCTCTCCACCCTCCCCCATCTCCTGCCAACCAGCGAAACCCGCGAGGCGTTTTACTGCCCCACCCTCTTTTTATTTCCGTATCCACAAGTTTGTTCCCCATGCACTTTCCAGCATTAGCCTCAGTTCTGTTATATAATATGCGTTCCCTATCTGAGATAGATGGACCCCATCATCACGAAACAAAACTTTTTCTTGTTCTTTTATGTCCCCATGTCTTAGGACCTTGATCCCTTGAGCCCAACAAAAAACTCTCATGGCTCTGTTCAACTTTTTCCGACCCCGCTCAATGGCTCCGTGACTGATAGCCCCTCTCCATGCCCTTCTTGGCACAAATTCCGTCCACACCAGGCATGTCCCGCATAGCTTTTGTTTCAAAAGTTCTAAATCCCTTTGCATCAGTTGTATCAGAGTGAGCCCCGATAGCTTCACTAAATCGTTTTCCCCAAGATGGATCAATAACAGATCTAGGCATCCCCACTGAGGCAAGTTACTCGTGATAAATGGGAGCAGGCTCCCCCACCTTATACCACTCTTGCCCCACCAATGCAGTTCATGGTGTCTGCTGGGCAGTCCCAACGATCTGCCGTAAATTTGCTTCTCTGCAAATTTTGCCGCCCAATGAACAAACGAATGGCCGACCAACCACGTCGTCATCTTTCCTTTCTCCAGCCCGGCCACACAGCCTGCAAAGAAAAAACGTTGTAAGAACTGTATTGATGAGCTAACAAACCCCCCCCTCCCCCTTATCCCCTTCCGTTTTGCTCTCTTCAAGGTCTAACATACCGCTCGCAGCACCTAGACTTCCATCTCCCTATGGACTTGATCTTAGCCCAATCCCAACCTAAATGAGCTGCCTCCGTTGCCGCGCCAATTCTGAATGAGTGCGTTCCATAGTCACCTGCGCGCCGTCCTATCCTTCCGAGGGCCATTCTCATAACTTGCAACAGTTGATAGCTCGTTAGCTTCTTCCCTGATGCATGGATAAAAACCCCTGACTCACCTGCCCCTGTCCACTTAGCTTTGAAAGTGTCCCATTCCACTACCGGGCAAGCTACTTCTATGCCCCCTTTTTCCAACCATATCCACTTGCCTTTCTCCCAGCTGATCGGCTTTTGACCGCCTCAGCCATATCCCTAACCTATCCCTATACATGCATACCTCTTTTCTCTTTACCCCGATTTCTTTTCCCACCCCAAGTAACTCAGATACTCTAAATGCGCCAAAAAACATCCACAACATACATAAACGAAATAAACCCACCTCGTATTCATCCCTACAACAAACTGGTAACACCTGCACCATCCCTACTAACATTTCAAACGTAATAGGTTCTCTTGCTGGTTTGTCTCCGCACTCTCTAACCTTGCTCCATCCTTTTATCATTTTGCCCAATAAATCATTATGTGCTGGGTCGTAACCAAAGAACAGTTTCCCGTAGAAGGAAACGCCAGCCAGTTTTCCCCCAATTGTGGCTGGAGATAAACCTTCCCTGATCAGAAAAAGCACAAAACGTTTGGTCCGGGCCTCCAGCGTATGCAGGTTCTGTGCCCATAAATTGCCCCCAAACTGTTCAAAAGATTGAAACTCCAACCATGCCAATCTGTAATTACGCCGCGTGGACACTGCTAATGACATCTCCACCAGCCCCGTGATCATCATGCCCCCCATTCCCAGATGTCTGCCGGGACCACAGTCTTGTTCTGCTCCGCTCCAGGTGCTAATTCGCGAAAACGCCGCCACTGTGAACGAGATAGAGAGTCTGCAATCTCGTTGTGAACCCCCGGTATATGTGCAGCTTTAAATATAACATTCAAAGATAAACATAAAAGCATGAAATGCCGCAACAAACGCAAAACTCTGAGGTCCCTTGCTCTCTGTCTATTTACCAGCTCCACCACTGCCATGTTGTCTATTTGAAAAATCACTGTCCTGCTAGCTAACTCCTGTCCCCACACTGCCAGCGCCACTAAGAGGGGAAAAAATTCCAGGAAAGCGATGCTTCTCCCTTGCTGCAACCAAGATGCAGGCCATGTCTCCGCACACCACCTCCCATCCCAATATAAGCCAAATCCCGACGCTCCTGCCGCGTATGAGAAAATTTGGACCTGCCATACTGTGTCCGACACACCGAAAGACAATCTCCCATATTCTAATGTCTTCTCGTAATGTCAAAGACACACGTATCCTATGGTGCGGTAGCACGGCACCTGACATAGAAAGTCCCAAGCGCCTACAAAAAGTCCGACCTCCCCTAACTACCTTGCACGCGAAGTTAAGGTAACCTAAGATCTTTTGAGCCGTCCGCAGATCCATCTTGCGCAAGGTGCGCACCACCGCAAAGAATTCTAGTATCTCTCCCACTTTGGCCGCTGGCAATCTAGCCCTTAACTCTCCTGCATCTAGTTCAATGCTCAAAAAGGTTAAAATTGGCATGGGGCCTTCTGTTTTTTCCGGGGCCAAAGGCACCCCCACCTGTTGCGCCAGCTTCTGAAAAGTGTCCAGAGCCCGCCCACACGCCCCAGACGCCGCTGTTCCTACGAAGAAGAAATCGTCCAAGTAATGCGTCACCCACCTGTGCCTGCTTGTTCTCACAAAAACCCACTGCAAAAAGGTGCTGAAAGTCTCAAACAGCGCACATGATATTGAGCAACCCATGGGCAGCACCCTGTCCACATAGATATTACCGTCTAGCTGCATGCCCAAGAGGTCAAAATCCGCTGGGTGAATGGGGAGCAGTCTGAAAGCTGATTGAATATCGCATTTTGCCATCTCCGCCATCCTACCGCACCTTAGGACTAACTTTATTGCATCATCTACTGACGCGTAAATTACTTTGGAGTCTTCTTGGGCAATAAAATCATTGATTGATGTACCCTCAGGCCAGGACAAGTGGTGAATCAACCGAAAGTCTCCTTGCGCTTTTTTGGGCACCACTCCCAAAGGGGATATCATGAGGGCATTGCTTGGCCACCTGGCGAATGGGCCTGCTATTCTACCTAGGCCTACCTCCTTTGCTAGTTTGTCGCGCACTATCAGTGGATGTTCCTTGGCTGACCGCAAATTGTCAGCCCATCTCCTTTGCCTAGGGCCTTGATAACCTATTCTAAAACCCTCTCTAAACCCCCATTCCAATAAACGCGCCTTCTCTGTGTCTGGGTATATGTGTAACCATGGCAGCAGGAATTCCAGCCTAACTGGTGTAGGACCCTTTTGGCGCAGGAGTGCCATGCGCTCCTCTCCCTCTCGCAGCACTCCACTGCTCAGCTGGGATGGACAGGGAGAAACATTGGGTGACTGGATGACGGCCCCCGCACTTGGAGCAGTCATGCTTGAACCTGCATTGTGTTCTGGAACAGAAACCCTTGTTAAAGTTCCAACAAGCCCCCGCAGTTGTCCCTGTTGTCTTCGTGGTATTGCCCGCCCCCCCATGGGCGGGGCGAGCTTGAAAGGGCTTGTAAGTCACTGGCAGGCCACTCGCAGTGTGAGTGGACGCCGCTGTCTGCGCCGATGCCATCCATTGCATCCACAGTTCGGGGTCTATGTCACCCCACGGTTTCTCCGGATTAACACTCACCCTGGCCCTGAATTCTTCATCATAACTGAGCCACGCGAAACCCCCAAAATGCATTTGTGCCTTTCTAATTATATCCATGTACTTAAAGAGTGCAATGGCCCTGTCCGGGTATTTCTCGCAGTATATACTGGCGAATATCAAGAAGGCCGATGTCCAGTTATCCATTGTAATAGGTACCCGGGGCCTACGCGCTAGTTCCCACTCCTCCTCCTTGGAACCTTCCTTCGCCTGTATGTCCCTATGCAAAAGTTTGAAAACATCTACATATTCGTGTTTCCATATTCAGTTTTTTGTTTTCTCTGCTACGTGTGAACCTAGTGGCATAGCTAAACCCATGTACGGTAGCCTCTTCTTGTGACCTCCCCCCTCCTTATCCTCTACTGTCTTTTCCCCCGCATCCGCCTTCCCCGTTGCGGCTGTGTCTAGTGTGGCGGTGCCCTCCTTGTCCTTATTCTCTGCCATCTTTTGTATGGCGTTATCGCCCGCTATATCTAAAACTGACCCGTCTCCAACCCCAATGGACCTACTTGTGTTAGCCTCCTTTATTGTCTCACCCCCTTTGCCCCACACTGACCACCATTTCTTACCTCCGGCGCTGTCTCCCAAACTCCTTGGCACTCTCCTCAGGCTTCTGCCACGCGGCATGGCTTGCCGACCACCTGTAGTCCCTTCCATTGGAGCTGCCACCTGTAACACAGAGAGCGAAGAAGAGGTTGCGCCGCTCTTGCGCCCTCGCCCACCACCTTTTTTCACAGCGCTCACCTCCCAATCTCGTATTTCACCATCTTCCCATTCCTCCCCTTCCTCATCGTAGTCCAGCTCCAGCTCATCCCCACCTTCCCACTGGCCCTTGTCTTGGCCAAAATCTCTTACGTTGGTTGATGTGTTCTCGCTCGCTTCCGCGCCCGCATGACGCGTATCCTGAAAACGGTGTCCGTGGTCCCCCGTTGTGGAGAAGGCCGCCGCAGACCCCTCCAGCGCTTCGTACCGACGTGTTTGAGCCGCATTGCGCCCAGTCGGCGTAGTCCGTCTCCTGCCAACCTCTGCCGTTGGCATTGCTGTCTTTTTGCCCCCGTGACCGTCTGCGTCACCGGGCATCCCCGCACCTACTAACCCTTCGGCCGCACCAGCCTCTTGTCTCTGCTCTCCCCTTGCCTGTGGGACCCATACCCAAGATCCGCTACCTGGCCCTGCCTGCTGCGTCCCTACGTGCCCTCTGGCCTCTCTGATTCTCGGGGTTGATTCGCTGCGGGCGCTCGCCTCCTCCTTGTCTTTAAACATCTGTGCCCACCTAGCCTCCGTCTCTAGGACAACCCTGCGTTGTTCCCGGATCCTGGCCTCCAAGTCCCAAGCCTCTGCCTGGTCCCAATTCCCTTGTGTGCGTGGGGTCTGCCCCTTTGCCGGTCCTGGTTCCTGGGCGGTCCTGACTTTCCCCCCCCCCTGGCTTGGCGGGGCGATGTCTTTGCCCTCCCCGCCCCCCCCCCCTGGGTTTTCCCGCGAACTTGCCTCTTTTCTTCGCCGGCGCCCCAAAAAACCTTGGACTTGGGGCCTCCCCCTTGTGGTATGACAAATCTAGCGGAGCAAAATTCCCGCTGGTCCCCGGTAGGGGCTGCTCTGCCTTTTCGCCTTGCCCCGCGGGCCCCCCGCTCCCCGTCACCTGGCCCCCTGCGCCTGCGGGGTCCCCCCCCGCCTCTGTGCGGTCCGTTCCCTTGCCCTGGGTGCCTTGTGTCTCTCCATCGAACATCAGCGGGCTCTGTGCCCCGTGCCCGCCCTGTTGCGCCATTGCGCCTTGCCACGGGACCTTCGTCCCCCTCCCCGTCAGACTCCTGCGACTCGCATGCCGCTATTGCCGCCGCGACCTGCCCCGAGGCCGCCCTAGTGGGGCGCGCCATGCCCACCCAGGCCTGATCTAGTAGTCCTGGTCTTAATAAATCCGCCCTGCCTGCTTCTCCCAGCACGCGGAGGGCGGCCCGCACTGCATCTGCGTCATGGCTTATTGCCATGTTGCGGGCCTGATGGCTATCGTGCGCTGTTCTTATATAGTCTTATTTTTCTTGCCTGTATCTATATATAAATATATATATATATATATTTTTTTTTTTGGGGGGGGGGGGGGTTCAAACCTGACCTCGGTGTTAATTGAGGCTGTTATCTATCTTTGCCTCTTTTCTCCCCTTTTTAATTTTTTGTTCTATATATCCCCTATTTGGGGTGCCCAAGGGGCCCTCCCGGCCTTTTCCGTGTTAGCGCGGTGTTCTGGGGCCACCCGCGGGGGTGTGGTGCCGCCTATGCCGCACTTGGGCCTGGCTGTGCTGGTCTTTGTAAAGCGCGGTCTCCGCGCCTTAATTTATGCACGCGCGGCCTTCCCTCGTTAGCGCGGCGTTTTTGTGGCCCACCGCGTGTTGCCTGGCCGCACTTGGCCTGCCCGCGACGTTACTTCTGTAACACGCGGTCTCCGCGTGTTAAATTTATGCCCGCGCCGACTCGGCCAGACGCGCAAAGAAAATTGCCCAAGGGGCCGGCCTCCCCTTCTGTTCGTGCCCCGTGTTCCCCGATGGCTCTGTAAGCCGGGGACCTCCTCTAAATGACCTCTTTCCCTCCTTGCCCTACCCTGTGGGTCCCTAACTCCTTACCACCTGCCCTCGCTAAAACTGTCTCCTCACTGCTACCAACACCTCCCTCTCTGACTGTCGGCGCGGATAAAGAGGCCGACCCCACCCTCCACCCCCCTTATAAACCCTTACCTAAAACCCCGCCCCTACTTACCTTCCACCAATGAGGCGCCTTCCACGCCACTTCCCCTGTCCCGAATCCACCCGCGGAGAGACTAGACTGCGTCTCCCTCTCCGCGGGCCCCTTCAAAGGCAACACGGCGACAAGGCATAGAAGCTGCCGCAGCAAATACAGATTACACAGGTGACCGATGCATAAAAACCTGACTGATGTGCAGTAACACACACGAGTATTTCCAAAGTCTCATTACAATGGGACTGCGATGAGTCAGGGGGGGGAGGGGATAGAGGTAACCAGTATCTAAAGTCATCTGAGGCGCAGGCGGGTGCTGGCAGGTGGAGGTGGGCCTTGAACACAGAGTGGGCAGACTGTGAAGAGTCAGCGGCAGCGGCCACGGAAGGAAAAAAGGAAAGGAAAAACCTATGACTTCTGCGCCTACCAGTTCTTTGAACTGAAATGTAGAGCATTTCAGTCTCTTTCTAAATGTTAAGGCTAGCCCACCATCCCGCCTGCCCTCTCTAAGTGTAAACATACATAGTTTGGAGGGAGTGCCAATTGCAAGTCCGGACAAGAGTCACCCTTTAGCCAGGTTTTAGTCATAAAGAAGACATCTAATTGCTCATCCTCAATATGGTTATAAATGTTAAGTGCATGCCTAGGGAGGGAGAGAACATTGATTATAGCTGCTTTTAGTCTCACCTGAGTCTCCATCTGTTTCATAGGTGGCTTTAAGGTAATTATAAATACCTTCCTGAAAGAGGCAGCAGTGGCAGGGGAGGCTATTTCACTGAAAGAGGTGTTAGACCTCGTATCCTTGGCCTGGTCTCCCCTGTCCTTTTTGCCTCTGCTTCTTATGTTTTGATGGTGTGCTGGAACTCTGTTTTTGCTGTTTTTGGTACTCTGAACACTTCACAACTGGTGACCTGTGCTAAAGTACAAGTGCTCCCTGTGTAAATTGTATGTGTAATTGGCTTTTCCATGATTGGCCTATTTGATTTACTAGTTAGTCCCTAGTAAAGTGCACTAGAGCTGCCCAGGGCCTGTAAATCAAATGCTACCAGCGGTCCTGCAGCACTGGTTGTGCCACCTACATGAGTAGCCCTGTAAACATGTCTCAGATCTGCCACTGCATTGTCTGTGTGTGCAGTTTTAAACTGTCAATTTGACCTGGCAAGCCTAAACCTTCCCTTTTTATACATGTGAGGCATCCCTAAGGTTGGCCCTAGGTAGCCCCATGGACAGGGTGCAGTTATGTTAAAGGTGGGACATGTGCTGATGTGATTCACATGTCCTAACAATGAAATACCGCCAAATTCGGGTTTCACTGTTGAAAGGCCTATCTCTCTCATAGGTTAACATGGGGGTTGCCCTTAAAAATCCTTAAACTGCAGTTTCCCTTTGAGAGCAAATATAGATGTGGAGTTTGGGGTCTCTTTTAGTGAAGGTAGCTTTTAGATTGTTAGTTTGAAAATGTAACTTTTAGAAAGTGGGAATTTTCTTGCTTAAACTATTCTGTGACTCTGCCTGCTTGTGTATTCCGTGTCTGGGTCAGACTGACAGTTGGGCTGTTTGTGAATCCCCTCTAGACAGTGACACAAAGGGAGCTGGGGTGTAGCCTGCATATCCTGATGAGCTATCTGGGCTAGAGTGGAGGGAGTAGTGGTCACTTACACCTGAATGGGCTGTGTCTGCACTCTCCAACACCCTAGTGTGAGTCTGAAGCCATGCCTGGGCAAGGCAGGATCTTGTGAACAACAGAGGCTTTCCTTTGAAGTTTACCTACTTCAAAGGCAGAAAGGAGTATACGTAGTGGACCCAAAACCCCAGATTTTCAGATCACTTCTGGAATCAAGAAGCACCTCTACCAAGGAGAAGAGCTGAAGAGCTGGGGGAGGAGTACTGCCCCTTTGTCTGTGACTGTGCTTTGCTGGGTTGGCCTGCAGAATCTGTTTCTGCCTGAAAGAGAACAAAGACAGGACTTTGTGGTATATTCCCGCTGGTGAAGAATCTCCTCCAAGGGCTTGGACTGAGCGTGCCTCCTGTTTTGAAGTCTCAGGGCCATTAAAGACTTCCTCTGCCAGCACCTGGATTCTCTGCTGAGACTCCTGCCCTGCCAAGTGGTGCCCTTTCCAGTCCCATGGCCCTTGAAAGGTGAAGTTTGTACAACAAGGACTGAAATCCATGCACAGAACACCGTGGGGGAAAATTTTGATGCACCCCCTGCAACGCAGCTGAAAACCGATGAGCTACCTGCTTTGCGGCTAAAATCGACACTCCACCTGCATTGCGACTGGGAGATCGATGCATTGCTGCTGGAGAAATAACACAACACCCGCTTGCGGGTGCTGATAATGACGCAAACCCCATGCAGCATGGTTTTCCAACACGTGCCGCCCAATTTCTCACGCATCATCACGGGGCATCAAAAATCAACTCAAGCCGGCGCGTATCCGAGGTGCTTTGCCGGAAATCGACCCATCGCTCTGTTGCAGGAGAAAAAAATGACTTATTGCCTACCCGACTGGAGAAGAAATGACTCACGGCCTCACTTGTGAGTAAGGAATTGACGCATCGCTTACTTTTCCAATGCTCGTTCACCCGTGCGGCTTTATTTTTGACACAAATCAGGTACTTTGGGTGAAAACGCTTTTTCCATTGTTTTCAATGGAGTAAGAATCCATTCTTTTGAAAATTCATATTATGACTTGTGTATGTTGGATTTTTCTCATTTTGGTCATGTTTGATTTACATAAGTATTACCTATTTATCTAACCTGATTTGGAAAACGCAGCGTGGTTTTCCATCACGGTGTGACCGGATTTCTCACGCATCATCACTGGGTGTCAAAATCAATGTAATTTTGCATGGACCCGAGGTGCCCAGTTCGGAAAACGAAGCACGGCCTCACTTGCGAGTGGGAAAATGACACATAGCTGACTTTTTTTGACACACGCTCACCTGGGAGCCTTTATTTTTTATGCAAGCCAGGTGCTTTGTGTAACAACAACGTTTTCATTGTTTTCTATTGATTAGAAGTCTTTTTATTTTAAAAATCCATAGCTTGACTCGTGTATATTGGATTTTTGTAGTTTGTGTCTTGTTTGATTTAGATAAATATTGCCTATTTTTCTAAACTGGTGTGGTGTCCATTTTGTAGTGTTTTTACTGTATAACTGTGTGTGTTGGTACAAATACTTTACACATTGCATTTGATATAAGCCTGACTGTTTGTGCCAAGCTACCAAGGGGGTGAGCAGGGGTTATGTAAGTGTGTATCTCCATTTCCCTGACTAGAGTGAGGGTCCCTGCTTGGACAGACTGGAAATTGGCTGCCTACCAGAGACCCCATTTCTAACAGGGGGTAAAAGGGATGAGGTGCTGTGTAGCATGATTCTTATCATCTTTATGTCAATCATGGACTCTTCAGTCCTCATTTAGGGTGCTTTAGGAGATTCTTGTTTCTTTGATTCTCTTTTTGGATTTGTATCTCATCTCTCATCATCAGGGTTTTTTGTGTGACTGCACCCAAGTAGCAACTAAGCCAGTTGTTGCCTGCTCGTTGCACTGTGCCCATTAGATATGACCAGTTTGCTCAGTTACTGGGTCTAAACTGTTACTCAACTGCGCTCTGTCCCTTCCTTGGTCCATGCAGGCTTGTCACAAGGAGTATGTACATTACACAAAGGTGGGCTCTGATCTTGACATAAAATAGGAAAACCTTCTGAAGGACAAAAGAAGTTAATAGTGTCTCATTTTTAGGTTGAGCATATCAGCACACAAGCACTGCTCTTCTCAACATGTTGTATTCTATTCTGAGTGTTTCAACAATAGCCATCTCATGCCCATCACTTTCATTCGTTCCAGAGCCTGCCTTTCAAAAATCCCTTGATGTCTTTGCTAAATGCTTTTGTTTGTCCCTCCTTGAGGCTGTTTTGTTACCGCCTTGGAGACTCAACGTGTTACATGGATTATTGCACGATCAGCCATGTATCTTAGTGTGGCACACTATTTTTTTCTTTTGCCTCACTGCTGCATGCTCATAGCGGTATGTTGTTTCTTCCTTTTCCTTGGTTTCGGGCATCTGACGTTTCTTTCCGGTGTCTGCGAGATCTTTTTTTTTTTTGCAGTATTATGTAGCAGGAACTCAACACGAAGGTTGGAGCACACTATTTATTAATTTATTTGCAGTTTTATATAGCACAAACTCAATACAAAGGTGTTACAGTGCTTTACATGAGCACTGGTTACATTACACAAGAACACATTCATTTTTGGTGGCAAGGGGAGATTAAGTGATTTGACCAGAATCACAGGATGTTGAGCCAGCGCTGAGACTTGAACCATGTTCCCCAGCTCCAAAGTTGGCAGCTCTGGCCCTTACGCCACATCCTCTCAGCTGGGGTTCTTTATCTGGTGCTTGCCAGGGTAGTCTGGGAATAACTCTTTTTTTATATAACACTTGGTAATACAGGTTCTGCCATTTCATAGCTCAGCAAAGCAGGTGTTATTCTTAACAAAATCACTATATTTAATTTGCATCGACCTTACAGACATGAAAAGGTGAAAAAGCTATGACAAGATTGATATCTGTGTCATTCTTGTTCTGACAAGACCTCTGCAGTAGGTGCATTAACCAACAGACTTGATTAGAGCTTAGTTCTAGGCAAGAAGGTGGCGAAAGGTGTTGTCTCCAAAATGGTAGAAAAGGTTGTGAATCCAGACCGAAGCACTTCCTGGCCTCAACCTTGATAGCTAAAAACATCTAGCCTTTAGATGTAAATTGGGCCTCTTCAAATAGAGTTCAGTTAGCACAAACTTGATACAATGGTATAACAGAACTTTACCTGAGCACTCGTTACATTAAAACAAGAACACATTCATTTTTGGCAGAAACGGGAGATTAAATGATTTGCCCAGAATCACAGGATATTGAGCCGGTGCCGAGTCTCGAACTGTGTTACCCAGCTCCAAAGTCAGCAGCTGTGGCCCTTACACCACATCCTCTCCCCTAGGGTGCTTTATCTGGTGCGTGTTGGGACAGTCTGGGAATAACTTTATTTTTATAGCACTTGGTAGCACAGGTTCTGCCATTTTATAGCACTGCAAAGTAGGTGCCATTCTTAACCAAATCGCTATAATTCATTTGCATTGACCTTGAAGAGATGAAGAGGTGTAAAAGCTATTTCAGGATTGTTATCTGTGACATTCTCGTTCTGTCAAGACCTCTGCAGTGTGTGCATTAGCCAACTGACTTGAGTAGAACTTAACAGTAGGTGATAGCATGTGCTTTTGATAACCTCCGGAGGGTGACCAACCAAGCACATATGTTAGTTTTAGGCAAGGCGATGGCGTAAGGTGTTGTCTCCAAAATGGTGGAAAAGGAGTCGTGACTCCAGACCCAAGCACTTCACGGCCTCTTGATGGCTTGTTTGGTGGTTTAAATGTTGGCCACCACATCTCTGCTCAGACCGCCAGGGTGGTCTGACCCGGCGGTCCACAGAAGACGGCCGGCGGTATTAAGAGCTGCTTTTTCACCAGGGTTTCCGTGGAGGTAGCACCGCCACCAAAATCTTGGCAGAAAGGCTTCCTGTGGCAGGGAATTTCTTCCTTGTCACCGGAAGACGACTCCCCCAGCAAGCACAATACCCCCCAAACCCCCTGCCCCACCCTTCTCCAGGTACAGCACCCTCCCTCCCCCTCACTCCAACCCTCACCCCGTTCCAGGTACAGCGCCCCCTCCCCGCTTTAACCAACACTGATACACACGCATTTACTTCAACACTCATACTCGCATTCACCACAACATTCATACACGCATAGACATACACATACACACTTACATTCATACATGCACTCTCTTCTACATTCACACACACATTCAACCACGCATACACACATACATGCACACATGCAGACAACACCCACTCACACACACACAACACCCCCCCTCTGTCGCGCTGCAGTGGATCGTGGCGCAAGGCGAGCATTCGGCTCGGGGCACGGCCGCAGTTCTTAGCAGCCTGGCGTTACGCACCTCTACTGTGTGCTATTTTCTCACTCGAGGCCCCAAATTGAGCATCGCACCTCGGCGAGTCTTGGGCTTGGCGCGCCCTCACTATTTACATGGACACCTTCCCCCACACCCCTCACTTACCTGGTGAGCCTGTCCTTTTTTCTTCTTTTTCTTCTTTTCTTCTTACCTCGTGTTTTTATGTGCACATTCAGCAGCCATGTTTCTTTCCCAATCCAATATGGTGACTTTCTACTTCCTGTTGGTCATTTCCTGTTCTTGGGTATATAAGGTGAGTGATTCTTGTTCTCCTTGCGCTGCAACACTTCCTTTGGTGGTGAACTTCGCTCCTGCTACTTTTTCTCCAGTTATTTATTCCTCGCCTGTTCCAGCTTCTTCCAGTATTATTTTCCTGTTGGAAGATTTACCTTTTTGCTTCTTTTTGTTCCAAGGAGTTCCTGCTTTAGAGGTTTTTCCCTTTGGTTTTTTTTCCTCTGGGACTCCTTCTGGAGGCCACGGGCTGCTTTTTGGCGTTCCTCCATCGACAGCACCGTGGCTACCAGAAAGGGACGCCCTTACCTGGATCAAGGCAGAACCTGCAAGAATCAAGACCTTTCTGCCGTTCCAGTGAGCCAAAGACATAAACGATGAGTAGCCCGTGACACCCTCCCCTGTCGGACAATCGACTTACCTAGTCCGGGGAAGAGGTTGTCCAGCAGGGAATGGGCGCTTCCACCTCTGGCAGTACCCCACCATCAGGACACCGCACGCTGTATTACTCCTCATATTACGGTGGGTGGAGTCCTTCTGGCAGGGAGGGGCAGGTAGTAGAATTGCCCCTGCGCCTCTGCCCGCCAGCACGACTACTGCTGGATTTCTGCCCAAAATGTGGCAGAAATCCAGCAGTACTCGGAATATGGTAGGCGGTCTTCTGGCACCTGTGGCTTTGGCAGTCTTGCTAAAAGACCGCCATAGTCATAATGAGGGCCATTGTTATTTACAACACCAATAGTTCTGACTCTCAGAAATGGAAGACCTATTCCATTGCAAATTTTTGTTTGAAATGTTGCACCACATTATTGTGAAACAGTTCTGAAGCACTTATGGCCTCAGTCCAGTAGATATGTTACTGGTTCTCTCATGCACATTCCAAAAATGGTAGTGGGACCTGGTGGCTTCTGCTGTGGGTCTGTTGATTTCTCTTATTACTTTTTGATGAAATGACCTTAAAATTTTACATTGTCTACATTGTTTCTCTTCTCTTGGTAGATAGAGCCATAACTAATTATCAGCTGCCTTGTGTGAGAGTTGTTTAAAAACAAAAGGAGTCCTCCGGAAGCCACCTAGGTTTTTGGAAACCAGGTTTTGGAGAGGTAAGTGGGACAGCTTCAGGTGCTAATGCCATAGGTTCCTTGTTAGGCAGTCACAGCTCGTGACTGTCAAAAGTGGAGGAGCGGAACATGGCTGGGAGGGGGGAATGACAAACAATAAATAAATACATTTAAAACAACTTACCTGACACTCCTCTGCCTCCACCATGCTGCTCTTTGAACCTCGTCACAGCAGCCGCAGGCTCCCAGCCTGCCCTGTTGCCAATCCTAATGCTGCTTTCATGTTGCTGGCAGCATGAAAGCAGCATAAGGATTGGCCAGAGCTCCCGGACGTGGCCCTCTGAGGCAGAGTGGGAGCCTCTGCCTGCTTTCTCCAACCCGGCAATACAGTGCCGACTTGGAGAGAGCCCAGTGCGCATGTTTTTGGCTGGCCAGAGATGACCGGCCAAACATACATGCGCACTGAGGGAAGTGCTCTGCATTCCCCTTCTGTCCCTGTCATCGTCCATGGCCCTAACCCCTGCAAAAAATAAAAACTATAATAAACATAGTTTATTATCATTTTTATTTTTTGGTTAGCCGCTGCTGTCCGTCATAGCGCCATAGCGGAGGACCCACCGCTGTTGTGAGGAAACAAATGCCCATGGAGGTGTGAGGCTAGAAGGCCACTGGTTTTCCTTTCTGACCAACTCCTATTAGACAGGAGAGTATGGGTTGTAGAATCTGCTAAACATCGACTGAGAGTATGTTGATGCACTACACTGACTCCACTCTTTTTTGAGTGCATTGTCACAAGATGGGTACTTTCTTTTGTGTTCCAATGGCATGGTTTGCTGATTGTTGTTGCATGTGTGGCACCCTACCAGGTGCATTATTTTACTTCACAGTGTTACTGAACTAACCAATTGAAATGGATTCTGTGCTAAGATCCCAGTGCTGTTCACATCTATACATGCTAGACTAGGTGCCTAAGCTTCCGTAGCCAGATGGCACTGGATGGGGTGGTTTCTTACTTTACCCCACTTTCTAGGCTGTGCCCCAGGGTCTGAGTGACTTAGATGCAACTGGTGGAAGTGCTGAGTTCAAGATTATGAATCAGCACTGCCAGTTGCCAGGATATTTACTTACAAACATATATTGTCCAGGCTATTAGACACTCTAGCCCCTCCGAATAGCCTATAATCTTACACGGAATGGACCTCATAATGCAGGCCAGTCACCAGAGGCCAGACACCATACTAGCAGACATGGACGGACATGTTAAACGTGTCCATTCCCAGGTTCCAAAGGTTTTAATAAAGAAGTAGAGAACCTCATGTACATGAAGCATTGTCGCAGGGCATTCAAAACAGGCTTATGGAATAAAACCTATCTTTTCACTTCTCCTGAGGCTGCAGATTTTGGTTCAAAGCCAGATCTACTCTGCTGAACATCGTTCCATGCACTTCTAATTGCTTTTTACTGCTGTCAGATGTGCGTTTTAATATTTGTGTTAGAAAAAACAAAGAAAGAGTCAATATGAATGATAGTTAAAGTTTTAACATTTATACATATGGAACAATATCATATATGTTCAGTTCATGAAAAAGAGACAAAGGTCTTAGCCCCTGATAAACATTGTGCAAAAGGTAAAAGCAGAATAATTGAAACATTTTTAGAATCAGTAGCTTCAGTTAGATTCCACAGTATGTAACAACTGGATTTAAGTCTCTACACTGTTCTTCTCTCAGGCGATCTGTAGTTATTACAGTAAGGCCCTACTCTTCTGTTATATTGAGGGACACACCAATAAATTTACAAACAACAGATAATATATCGCAAAGAAATACAAAAATGTAAGCAAATAGGGTCAGTTCTTTCTTTTACTCTTGCTTACCAAAAATCGCACTTTAATGAAGTCTCTAGCATGAAACCACTGCTTTGTCTATCATGGGTTTCGTGATCTTTTATTGCTTCCTAAAACAATTAATGTTCTCAAAATTCATGGATTAGAAAGATCATCATCATCATCATCCTCATCACACCCCATCCATCAAGGTTGTCACTGACTTGAAGAACATCCTTATTCCCTGGGCAGTGAACATCAATACTGGAGAGGGCTCCCCCTCTCCAGTATTGATGTTCACTGCCCAGGGGATAATAAATTATAATAAATAAATAATGCCACCAATGCCACAATCCTCAAAACTATAGACTATTCATCCTCACCCAATATAGAGTTGATGGTCTTAATTTCTGTAAGAAGAAAGCCATTAGATGGAGCAGTCCATTTCATTGATGAAGCTGGAAAGGAATTGTACCGACCACCACATGGAAGTGTGGGCGAGCAGGGTGAGGATGTTGCAGAATCAGTGCAGTGGTGAATTGATTTCTTTTGGCAAGTGGAGTTTTTTTGCACTTTTATGTCCACTGAAAAGCTTTTGCATTCTTTAGTGGAAACGTTGTGACTGTTACTATGTGAATATCTTTCATGAAAAGTAAAATTAGCAAAATCTGTCCTTATTTGTAATCAGCCTACAGAACAAAATACGCTCTGCAGGGTGACTAGAGAAAAGATTGAATTTCCTCTAAACCACCTGTGTTTGGGCAGCTTGCTCTATAAAACGCAGTTCATAGTGGCAAGTATACCGACACCTTTTTAGTTTGGCTACCGGCAGCTGATCTGAATGTTTTAAGCACAGAAGTCTAATCTTCAAAGGTAGACCATCAGATTGCTGATGTTTCAGTAATCTGAAGGGGTCAACCTTTCTACCAACCAGAAAAGGACCTTTGAGCTAATCTACCACAATCTTAGCTGGTCCCATACTGTTATGTTATGTTATGCTATGTTATTGTATGGGATGTTATGGTATGCTTTGTTGTGTTATGTTATGTTATGTTATATTATATGTATCTGTCGGGTCTTCAGCTTCTTGTGGAATTCAAGAGGAGAGAAACCCCCGACATTCTATAAAGGCAGTAACATGGGAGTGGCATTTCCCAGCCTGATGTACAGCTCATATTCACATATTTCTCTGTAATGCCATGTGGACATCTTGGTCATGCTCTGGCTCAGTACCTGAAAATATCAAGAAGTTGTTAATTCAGATAACTCTTGTAATATACTATTCATAAAGAACTGGGTGTTAGTTATCGTATTACAGCTAGCTAATTGTAGGAGGAGATTTTAACTTAATCCTGGAACCGATATAAGACGGGTCGATGAGTTTGAATTGTTCAGATATGTAGTATGATAAAAATGTAATAAAAATAAATGATATGCCTTGATTTAAAAGATGTTAGGAGAATAAGGAACTGTAATGAAAAGTAGTACACTTATGTTCTTCAATGCATAGTAGCCATTCGTATTTCCCCTAAAGACCTGGGACTCCCTGAGGACTTCTAGGTGATCCCCCTCTGCACCCTCCTTTCAACAACATTTAAATCTCTAGGTTTTGTGTTGGACTCCTTACCTTATCTGGAATGCCACTTAAAGTTGTGAAAGCTGCACATTTCTTTCTCCCCTCTCTCAAAAAACACACTTCTTCTCTTCTATTCGTATCAAAACAGCCACCGTACTGGTGATTTTATGATTGAACATTGACAATGATGTCGTAGCTGGTATTCTGCAATTCTCACTCACCCAACACAGGTTTACACTGCATTATCCTTCACCAAAGTATTTGGCCACATCACTTTTGTCCTGCCCAGTCTTCACAGTTTGTTGATCTAAGCAAGGATCACATTTACAATAGGAGGTGCAACCTACTATGCTCTTCACCTGAACAAACCTAAATACTTTGCCAAGCAGTGCAACACATCTGGTGGATAAAGAGGACTAAAAATCAAAAACGTTCTTTACTGGAATCAATTCTCCTCTGCAATCACAAGATACACCTTTCCTCATGTCCTTCAGAAGACACTTCGGGCCGGATTTATACTTTTTGATGCAAAACCGCACTAACGCAGTTTTGTGTCAAAAAGGTTAGTGCTGACTTGCGCCATTTTATGACGCCAACCGGATGTCATATTTATACTATGACGCTGGGTGGCAGTAAAAATTGGTTAGAGTCATTTTCTCTGACGTTAACCATTGCGCCTTGTCGTAAGGCAAAATGATGTTAACGGAGGAAAAATTACTCTAATCCAGTTTACGACATATAAACACGTCGCACGGAAATGCACCCTTTTTGCCCACAATAGTGTCAATTAGAGACTCTAACGGGGAAAACAGTGCAAAGGACAGGAAAAATGGAGCCAGGAAGCCAGAAGAGACCCCAGGGAGACCCCATTCAACCACAACCCAGCGAGGAGGACACAGACAAGACCCAGGGGAGGGAGAAGAAAAAGAGGTAGTGTCATTTCGGCACAGAGGAGCATGAAATACAGGTGAGAGAGGTGACAAAGCATCAACATCTACTCTTCGTCACCCCCAAATTGCCAATTGGAAGGAGAGAAGCAATCTGGCAGCAGATTGTGGATAAGATCAACAGTGTTGCAGAGGAGAACTGTAACTGAGTGCAAAAAACGCTGGCATGACTGCAAGCGAAGGACAAAGAAAAAATGGAATGGAACATGAAGGCAGCACTGCAAACTGTAGGTGGGAGTAGAACCACAGGAGGACTTGGAGGAAATCATCACAGGAATACAAGGACAGGACAGCACAGACTACCAGGAAACACCACAAATGCAGGATAAGTTGTATGGGGGAAATTTATGCTAAAATGTCAAGTGCAAGAAGGGGGAGGCACATAGGACTCACAATGCATGTCAAAGGAGCGCAGAGGGACACAATGCACATTAAGCAAGTTGCACCATGCCGACGTAAGCTACACATGTACCTATGCCTTGGTAGTGCCATGCACCTTGACACATACACAAACTGGACATATTTTGAACACCAAGCCTAAATACCTACATGTACATATGCAGCACATGGGATGGATGGCATGTTTAATCACTGTGCAACTGGTTGTGACATCACAATATTCCTTGCATGTAGCAACACCACCAACACGACCAAGACCTCAGAGACCAGGTAGTCAGTCAACACCATCCCTGGGGTAATGTCATAGTGGTGTCCCTTGCAGTAACACTTTGCAACTGCCTTGCATCATTGCTCAAATGCATGTGTGATGCATCTCACAGCACACAAGTCATTGCAACTGTCCCAACAGTAACCAGGCATGTGCCAGTAGCACCACCACACCACACATAGTCAACACATCCATATGAGGCAGCCATCCCAACATCATGCAGTCAGGGTGACCCCTAGGTGCATGGAACAATGAACTGAACAGGTGCCAGAGGAATAGCTGGGTGGACCTGTATCATTGGTAACATGCCACTACCCAGACCAATTAAACTGAAGTAGTGTTGAACCACACATCTTTATGCTGAACTGAAATGTGCCACTACATAAATATGTACCACAGATAGCAAGCAGTAGGTCACAACAGTCACAGGCTGAGCCCACAACTACTCTTACACAACCAGGTCAGACACATGGGAATGGGGAAATAAATACACACATACAACACATGGGGTATGACTGTGAACATAATGGTGTATAATTCCACATCAACGGGTGGGGGATAGTGCATGGGCAAGTCCGGTGCTGGTAAGACTGCCAGTGCAGTGTACCCTTTGCACTTGGCAGTATGAGTCACACGATGGGAATCTGTCTGCTCAAGGTAGCTCTATGAGGCGCTTAGTAAACATTGTTGATGGATCAAATAGAGTCAGTGCCAGTTTTGGGCTGCTTGGGTGTAACAGGACGCACTGCACTCAGCCCTGCAAATTAGGCAGTGGAAAGGGCAAAGGGTCAGGGTATGGGACCCCCTGCACAGCCCATGCTAAGTACATGGGCTGTGCAGGGGCACCCAGGGCCACATCACCAACAACCATTTCATGGGTGTTACACCGCCAGGCAAAGGCTGTTGGAAATACGGAAACAGACCTGGAGGATAGTGTTGAACATAACAATGGTCTGGTGTGACAGGACAGATGCTATAGCCAGTCTGTAAGCTGCTGGAAACCTGCCATGTCCAGGCCATTGGCCCACGAGGCATTCCACGTTGACAACAGTTGCCACTACCAACTGAGCAGTTGGGGGCAGTCAAATACACAATGGCAGTCAGGTGCCCCTTGGACTGATGCACTTGGAATGAGGGACCAGTATGACTACCTGCAGACTCACCTCTAACTTGCTTCAGGCCCTGACCTAGGTACAACTCCTGTTAATTGGCTATGTCCATAGAATCATTTACCATCAGGCACAGTCACAAACACAATAATGTACACAGCAGAAATTTCATACCCATACTTGCCATCCCTGGGTTCAACCCTGTGCCTGTGTTTCAATGAGCTGTACTGTCACCATGCTGCACTCATGTGACATAGCGCAAGGAGGCTGCATTGAGGGGTAGGACATAGGTGTTTAGTAAGACAAACACACCTACACAGACAGGAGATGAAACTGAACTCTGCCAGGCCCATGAGTGTCATGCAATGTAGCACACAAACACAAACATCAACATGAGGAGCCATCAATGGCAGCAGAGCATAATGTCCTGGCAATGCCATCCCTGGGGTGGTGCAAGGTCTCAGCACAGGATAGATGTATGTGAAACATGTAAGACTGTGACAGGTGAAAATTGCCATGTCTGGTGCTGTGGCAAGAGCACAGCAGCACCCATTGCATTTTGATGCTGCCCCAGGGGTGGCGTTAGCTGGGTGCAACGAGGAGAATACATTTATACCTCCTCATTTTGTGCTTTTCCAATGTGTGCTGCATTTTGCAGCATGCATAGGAAGAGAAAAATGCCAGGAATTATTGTTTATGTGCATAAAGGTGTCCCTTCCTGCACATAAACAATCATTTGTAAATGGCGCTGTGGCTCTTCTGTGTGTGCTGCATTCTGCAGCTCACACAGAAGTGCCAAAGCACCATTAGTGATTGCTAATATGCAGAAAGGAACACCTTCACGCACATAAACAATCACACCCCTCAAAGCATTCATCCTTGTATGATGGTGCAAGGATGCCTGCGTTGGCACTGGCAGCTGAATTTTGCACCGGCACGGGAGATAACACAGGGGTGCACCGTATTTACATACATACGACACATCCTTGTGTTACCAAAGTGACGCAGCGAGGTGCTGCCAATTTCTGCACAGCACCGCGCTTTACCACTTTTATATAAATATGGCCCTAAGATGACAATGAGCCTCAAATATCAAGTCAGTGACATGACATGCCAACTGCCACTACACAGATAGACTGATTTTACACCATTTCATTGCAGAGGATGATGGTTCTCCTTTGGATCTGCCTATCCTGGAGTACCTTGATGACCTGGATGAACAGCTGGCAACTATCAGTGAAGAGACCTTCCAAGAAGCCCTTGTTAACCTCCAGACACCACCTCCAGTCGCAAGAAGGAGTATTGATGTAGCACACATCCCACAGGCCCCACATAGCACCCCAATAGTATGACCTGCTAGCACCGACACAGCAGAGGACTCCGAGGACTTAAGGACCAGCTTTGAGAGGACAGTGGTAGGAGTCCAGCAGGAGCTGACCACGGAGGTGTGGGTGGGGATGCAAACTAAGACAGCCAGCCTTGAGGGGATGCAGACATGCATGGTTACAGCTACAGAACAGACTGCAGCCAACCGATGTACACTCCCCAATGTCTGGAATCCAGGAGTGTCTGATGGACATAGCTGCTGCCATGAGGGAGAGGCCACAACAACTGCCCTCCTAATCAGCGTGCTTGAGGCCAAGATGGACTCCATGCACAGGGAAATGGTCTCCCTCAGGGCAGACATGGCTGCCTACCACAGGGATGTTGCTGCTATACTTAAAAATCAGCAGCTCATCCTTGCTGCAGTGATGACATATGTAGTGCCACAGATTGCAGCTGCTGGGAATTTGGAGTCCACATCTCCAACCACTGAAGTATGTGTGGCACCCTCTACCTCCCCACTACCACCATCAAGGGTAGAGGAGGCACCACACACATCGGAGGATGAAGATCTGGAACAGTTCATCTTCACCCATAGGAGTTCCCGGTAGCACCAGCCTATGCCACATGGGCAGTGTTTTCCTTTGTCCTGTGCTTGACATCATGCCAGTGTTAGCACTGTTGCAGATATGCACTCTTCACCAACAAACTAATGACCTTTCTGCTATGAACTGCAATGGTCTCTAACTTTTCAGTTAGCAATTTATGTTGCCCTGCACTGAAAGACATTTACCCCATCCCTGGACTTGTGTTGTGTCACATTTGGATGGATCCACGAAAGGCGTCACAGACCTGGATATTGTAAATATTGCACTATAACATTTGTTATTAAACACCACCTACACAACCAGCATGTTTTTGTGTGTTGTGACACATCTACTATGGTTAGGAATTGTGATGTGTGTAACATGTCTTAAGTCACAGAGTGTCAGTACAAGAGTGGATGAATATGCAGGCACATATCTCTGCATATGGTACCTACATGATGAACGTCAATGCTGGTCTCATTCCATACAAGCAATTCACTGAGTATGTAACACATGTTAAACACACATGTATGCTGCACCCACTACCTACAGCAGGAATGGCTGTGAAACAGTTCTTGGGAAATATTGTCAGCAGGGCGTACCAGTTGAACACATTGGTGTGAAACAGAGGGACTCACTCAACCTCATCTGTAATTGCCACTGGTCAGTTTAGCAGGATAGCAATGAAATGTAGGCTGTTGTCAGATGTCCCACAGTTCCCAATATTCCGACACAAAACCCATACAATGACAGCAGAAATACCACACCTACCTGTCAATGACACCTACATGGTCAACAGAGTCACCTTGAGTTGTGGGTACACTGGATGGCAGACACACAGACAATTAGATGTGTTGTAGCTGCCAATGTGACAGCACAGTTGTGAGAAGGTGATAAACATGTCAAGAGAGGGATCCGGAGGCAAGACGGAATCCTTAGCACAACACACAATTTCCACTGTACACCCATGGGAAGACCCTGAGACCCAAGCATCTGACACATGAAGTAAGGGAGTACACAAAATCTTTTTAATTAGATTTTAACAAAACTAAAAATAATTAAGAACACCTATCATAACCTAACCTATCCTAACTATACATAACCAACAGCAGACCCTAACTACTCTATGCTACACTTACCTAACACATTTAACAACACACTCTAAACATTGGCCCCCGTACCCCCTTTATATCACAAGACACATGCAGGACAACATATACTAAACTACACATATACTACCTATTACTAAACAAATATATATTTTTTATAATTTTTTTATTTTTATAACACATAATAGCCCCAACATCACCCCCACCCACCCACATAGTAAAATGTAAAAAGTAGAAAACCCACCCTCAAACCTACTTATCTTAACTAAACCACTAACCTACAACTAACCTACAACTAACCCCCTAACACCCACAAAAAACATTAAAACAAATAAGGAGGGAGGGGACTGAACTGGGGATGAGAGACATGATGTCATTCACAGGTTGGCTCTCTTGAGTTTCTGCTTTATGAAATTTAATCTTTTTGTGTTCTTCTGAACCTCCTTCTCAATAGAGTCTGACTTCTTGAGGACCTGTGTGACATCCCTCTGTAGTTCTTATGTCCATGGCAGCAGATGTGGTTGGCTGTGGCATGGATGTTGAGGGTGCCGCAGCTGGGGCAATTGTGATGGTGGCAGCTGTGGCTCCCTGCACAGCTGTGGTGCTTGGTTCTCCCTGTGTGGGCAGTGTGGGTCCCCCTTGTGTGAATGCCCACCACTCACCGGTGGATCGCGCCGTGCGATAGAGGCGTGCCATTCTCCTGAACTCAGATTCCACTGCCAATATGTGCCGATAGTGGACTGCCCTCTTATGAAAGGTATGCAGTTCCTCGTTGTTTATGTTGGCAGCTGTTAAAATGAGACAGGCAACCATCAGTGTCAGCATCATGTGGAGTATGTACAGATAATTAGTTGACACTCTGCATTGAATTGCACATGCACTCCAAGTCACATTCCAGCTAATACAACGGCCCTGATAGATGAAACAACAACACTGCCTTAGCATCATTTCCTTGACACCATAGCCACCCACAACAAGATTAGGAAATAAACAAAATTAGATGTGCATTGATTTTGTGCCATGTGTAACAAATCATCAACTTCACATAGATCAGGGCCACTATTCCTCATCATCTGTATCAAATTTCAACCATACATCACCAATAACTTGAATCTGATATTGGGAGTATGGGATGCAGTTGGTAACCATAAGGGATCAGTGTTGATAGGTGCACACGCAAGCCTGATAAAAATGACTGTCACATACACTGTGAGCATCACATCTACCCACAAATTTGTTGTTCCCACCCCCTGTGCCTCAGGTGGAAATCACGCAAATGGCTCACGGGTCATATACTGTGCTTTTGCGGATGTTTATGACGCATTTGCATATTTTTTCTTACTCTGTTCCTGATTGCGTGATTTTGTCCATTGTCAATGGATGCTCCCTGTATCAACATACAAGTAGAATGGGCTGGGCTTCAATGTGGCATTTTGTTTACGGCTAAATGTGGTAGTCCATACAACAATGTGTTTGGGTGTGATTGGCCTGTTACACCAATGTGTGTGTTACAGAATCAACAACATGCAAATGTATTCACGTCATGCATATGTATGTATATGTGAAAACAGAGGGGCATATTTATACTCCGTTTGCGCCGAATTTGCGTCATTTTTTTTTACGCAAATTCGACGCAAAACTAACTCCATATTTATACTTTGGCGTTAGACGCGTCTAGCGCCAAAGTTCATGGAGTTTGCATCATTTTTTTGCGTGGACACCTACCTTGCGTTAATGAGATGCAAGCAAGGCGTTCCCGTCTAAAAAAATGACTCCCAGGCCTGTGCGCCGTATTTACACTCCCGTGCAAAAATGGCGCACAGGCGTGGGCGGGTCAAAAAAAATTACGTCTAGCCGCGTTAGCGTCATTTTTTAACGCCTGCTCAGGGCAGGCGTTAAGGGACCTGTGGGCTCGGAATGAGCCCACAGGTGCCCTCCCATGCCCCCAGGGACACCCCCTGCCAACCTTGCCCACCCCAGGAGGACGCCCAAGGATGGAGGGACCCACCCCAGGGACATTAAGGTAAGTTCAGGTAAGTATTTTTTTTTTTCTTTTTTGTGGCATAGGGGGGCCTGATTTGTGCCCCCCTACATGCCACTATGCCCAATGACCATGCCCAGGGGACATGAGTCCCCTGGGCATGGCCATTGGGCAAGGGGGCATGACTCCTGTCTTTGCTAAGGAGTCATGTTAATGGCGTCTGGGCGCCCAAAAAAAATGGCGCCCCATTTTTGGGCGCCCAAGCTCCATCTTCCCCTACGCCGGCGCTGCCTGGTGTACGTCATTTTTTTTCACGCACACCAGGCAGCGTCGGCGGCTAACGCCGGCTAACGTCATTGAATAAATAGGGCGCCCGCATGGCGCTTCAGAATGGCGTTAGCCGGCGCTAATTTTTTTGACGCAAAACTGCGTTAGCGCAGTTTTGCGTCAAAAAGTATAAATATGGCCCAGAGTATCCACATATGTATAGCAGTCAGTACTCTGCAAGAGTAATGGTATGTGATTGTGAATTGTGTTCACTTATGTCCTGTGTGTAGTTGTCTTACAGAGCAGACGACATACACAGCTCGTGCATTGTTGATGATAGCTAATGAATGTTATCTAGCAAATGTTACCCGACAACTGTCTCCATATGTTGATCTTGAGTATATGGTGACTTGTGTGTGGACTGCACATATGTCTGACATGTGTACATATTAGGAACGTACTGTGATTGACACACTCTGTAGGAGGCTGGCCTTGTTTGTAGTGGGTACCTTGGGTACTTACACCTTAGTCCAGGTCCAGTAGTCCCTTATTAGTGAGATGTAGTAGTGTTCTAGCAGTTTAGGCTGATATAGGTAGCTATAGAAGAGCAGCTTAGGCTGAACTAGGAGACATGCACATCTCATGCAATACCACTTATAGTTACATGGTACTTATACTCAAGTAAAGCCAATACTCAGTGTTACCAAAAATAAAGGTATTTATTTGGGTGACACAGTATCAAAAATATCTTAGAGACAATAATGCTTGTGGAGGTAAGTATTATACACAATATATACAATAGACACCTCAATTAGACAAGTAAATAGTCATAGAACAGTGCAAACAATAGGGAATGCTATAGAATACATTGGGAGAAAATAGGTCTAGGGGCAACACAAACCGTATACTAAGAAAGTAGAATACAAATCACAATTGACCCCCCTTGACAAGTGTAGTGTGTGCAGAATCGATGGGAGAGTAAGAATACAGTAAAGGTAAGTAAATTACCCCACCCAAGAGCCTAGAAAAGCAGGAGTAAAGTACTGCAAGTTTCCTTAGAACACACTACACCTCGTGATATGGATTATTGTAGTAACCAACCAAGTCTGCAAAAGAAGGGGACAAATTCCAGAAGTCAAAAGAAGTTCCTGGAAGGACAGGAGCCCCTGCCAACCCAGAAGAGGGTGCAAAAGAAGAGTCCCTGGTTAGTCGAAGACTACAGGCATGCACCCTAGGAAGCTCCCGGCGGTTTCCTGTGTGATGCAAAAGATGTCCCAAGACGTGAAGATGGATGCAGACATGATTTCGTGTTAGAAGTCAGCAACAAGCCTTGATTATGACAAAAGTGCGTTTTGCGTCAAAATGGCGCTGGCTGGACCCAGGAGGGACCTGGGAGCCTCACCTCTGTGTGAGGAGGAAGAGGAGGCTCTGAGCACTTTTGCGAGCCCTTAGGATGCCAGACAGCACCCACGGGAGTCCCAGGACATGGGGACAAAGGAGGTGCAAAACGCGGTTGGTGCAGCACAACAAAGGAAGGTCCCACACCGCCGAAGAACAACTTAGCGAGTTTAGCGTTGCATGATTGAGTGCTGGGGACCTGGGCCAAGCTGTACATGAAGGAATTCAGCAAATAGTGCACAGAGGCCTCAGGAGGTGAAGAAGATGCAGTACATAGGGGTACCATCGCTCTCAGGGAAGGCAAGGACTTACCTCCTCCATATTGCCTCAGCGGGACCTCAGGACAGTCTTGTTGATGGGGTCCGACCTCTGTGTCCTTAGGAGCGCGCTTGTCATTGTGAGAGGAGTCCAAAGGTACCAGTAGTCATCTTGGAAGGTGCATGCTTGAGCAGGAAAGTGACTACGTCACCCCACAGGAGATTTCTTCATTCCTTCTGGTGCAGGGTGAAAACAGGGAGTCCCCAGACCATGCACACTATTGAAACTGTTGCTGTTGCTGGCTGGAGCTGAAGTTGCAGAGGCAAAGTATCCCTTATGGATACTTTGTTGCTGTTACAGTGTTCCTGGAGCAGGCTGCAGTTGATCTGAGGTCAGAGGATGAAGTAGTAGTTGCAGAGGATTCCTGAAGGAAACTTGCAAGCAGAATCTGAAGAGAACCCACAGGAGAGACCCTAAATAGCCCTGAGAGGGGGATTGGCTACCTTATCAGGTATGGACTTATCAGGAGGGGTCTCTGACGTCACATGCTGGCACTGGCCACTCAGAGCCCTCCAGAGTGCCCACACACCTTGCAAAGCAAGATGGCTGAAGTCTGGGACACACTGGAGGAGCTCTGGGCACCACCCCTAGGGTCACTCCCCTTTCCTTTGTCCAGTTGCATGCCAGAGCAGCGGACACGGGGTACCTGAACCAGTGTAGACTGGCTTACGCAAGGAGGGCACCATCTGTGCCCTTCAAAGCATTTCCAGAGGCTGGAGGAGGCTACCCCTCCCCAGCCTGTAACACCTATTTCTAAAGGGAGAGGGTGTAACACCCTGCTTCCAGAGACAATGCTTTGTTCTGCCTTCCTGGGACTGAGCTGCTCAGACCCCAGGAGGTCAGAACCCATCTGTGAGGTGGCAGCAGCTCTAGCTGCAATGCAAGCCTCAGACTGCTGGTTTGGCAGTACTGGGGGCCCATGGTGGAGCCCCAGGATGCATGGAATTGGCTCCCCAATACCAGATTTGGAATGGTCGGGACAATTCCCTGATCTTAGGCATGTTATATGGCCACATTCGGAGTTACATTGTGAAGCTACAAATAGGTATTGACCTATCTGCAGTGCACGCGTGCAATGGTGTCCCCGCACTCACAAAGTCTCGGGAAATGGCCCTGAACTATGTGGGGCACCTTTGCTAGTGCAAGGGTGCCCTCACACTTAGTAACTTTGCACCTAACCTTTAGCAAGTGAAGGTTAGACGTATAGGTGACTTATAAGTTACTTAGGTGCAGTGAAAATGGCTGTGAAATAACATGTGCTTTATTTCATGCAGGATGCAATGGCAGGCCTGTGCAAGGGTTTGTCTGAGCTCCCTAGGGGTGGCAAAAGAAATGCTGCAGCCCATATATATCTCCTGGAACCCCAATGCCCTGGGTACCTAGGTACCATATACTATGGACTTATAAGGGGGGGGCGCAGTGTTCCAATTGAAATTGGTAAATGAAGTCACTAGCCTATAGTGACAAATTTAAAAGCAGAGAGAGCATAAGCATTGAGGTTCTGGTTAGCAGAGCCTCAGTGACACAGTCATGCATAACTGACAACACACACATTAGGCCATAAACTATGAACATTGGGGTCCTGGCTAGCAGGATCCCAGTTAGACAGGCAAACACACTGACATATAGGTTTTTATCTATGAGCACTGGGGTCCTGGCTAGCAGGATCCCCTTGACACAGTAAAAATACACTGACACACACTCACAAACAGGCCAAAAGTGGGGGTAACCATGCTTGAAAGAGACTACTTTCTCACACACTCTGCCTACATTCCAACCATATCGTGGATTGAACACAATAATCAGTTCAAAGTCATTACATTTAGCATTGTAATAATAATTTTTGTGTGGTGGACCTGCAGCCCTAGTTGCATATGTTCTCATCCATTCTGATGTGCATTCCACAGACGTGTCTGTCCAAAGTGTGCGGTCATGTGTACCCTGTGTCAGGATTGGGCCCCAGGGCAGTGGCAGGACTGATTTCCATGAATGTACTGCGCAGGCTCCATTTCTCCCATTGCTTGTCATACCTGGCCTAATCATGATGACCATTGTCACCGATGATATCCCGCCCTTGTCACACATGCTCCATGCAGCCATTGCATCTTTCACACTGAGTTGTGTCAGTGGTTTGTTCAAACATTACAGTCTCACCATGATTTCACATCCACTTCCTCATGTGTGGGCCCCTTGTTTACCTCCTATTTAGACCTGTTGTAGTTGAGTGTGATGAGCTATTGATGTACACGTTGTCAACATGGATGTAAATAATAGGTTGTGGTCCACAGACTGTGTCCTTCAGTTGTCACACTCAAGTGATGAGGCTTTTTGTGAAATGAGTGATGGTAGCAGTTCAATCTTATGCATCACTTGTGATGTTGCTAATACACTCATCAGATTAGTGTTTGAGAACATGCTCCCTGAGGTTAGACTCACAATCCTGTGGTATATGTTGTGTAGACTGAAGAGACCAAAGCCTGATTTAGTGAATAAGTAAGATGTTTATTGACAAAATCTACAAGGTGAGTTACGTGATTATTAAGTGAAGAAGTTTTCAATGATGTGTAGTTTGTGGTGTATCCCAGCAGCTGTGTTGTGCTGTTCTCCCTTATTTTCTTCTCCACCATCCTCCTCTTCCTCCTCCTCAGGCAGGTCATATAAGGGGACATATGTTTTCAGGATGGCACATGTCAAGATTATCTTGCAGACGATGTGTGGGGTATATAGAAGGCCGCCTTCTGTGATGTCCAGGCACCTAAATCTGAACTTCAGGATGCCACATGTCCTCCCCACAATAGTCCGTGTCCTACAATGTCCCTCATTATATGCACGCTCTGCTGCTGTGCTTGGGAAATGGCTGTATGCCATAACCAAGATCTGCTGCAAAAGATTAAAGGAGTAAGTTGTTGTTAGGGCGTGCAACAAGTAGGTCATGTGGCATTGCAGTTGATATTTAGAGCTGGTTGTGGCTCATATGTATTTGTCTTTTGAGTTCCTATCCTTGTGTAACGTTTCCACATCACTAGGTTGTTGGACATGACACTCTTGTGTTTGGCTCAAGGACCCTTGACACGTGATTTGGATTACTCATTGATGGTCATTATGTATGTAGCTTGCGTTGTGTAGTGCACCTGTGTCTCAGTGTGCTATCACTAGAAGGGACATGACACATCCTCACAAAACCGTGGGGTCAGATGTGTTGGCAACATAGAGCACTACAGAGCCTTGACATCCCATACCTTTTAACATGTGTCATTGCAGATGATGTGTGACACTTAGGGCCTTTGAAATTGGTAAGTGAGAATGCACAACACGTCTCCAAAACTGGCTGCATTGTCCTACAACATTTCGACTATGGAAGAATGCCCCATGTGTGACATGTTACTTGGCAACCCTTTGTTGTCCCCTGCACCAGTTGCTCATGTGCAGCCGTGCACTGACACTACCTACCTGCACTAGGGTACTTGGCTAGCTGCCTTGTGGCTGAATCTGTGCAGGACGGTACACTGCCCAATACATATGCTCTTTTGATGGCCAATTGGTTCTTTCTGTGTGTGCAGCAGTATGCAGCATGCATTAGTGCCACAATCATCTGAGTTCCTAGCACAGTCTACTCCCTTATTGCAACATGCATACAGCACCTCTGGGGTGATGTTTATTGTTGGCACTTCCTCAGGTTTTAGGTGACAGCTACATGTGAGTCAGCATCATCATACTATGTATCTTGTGGTGACAGACCTGCAGCAACAAAGTTTGCACATTGCTTCCACACTACATACAGCATGAGAGGGTGGCCAAATTACAATGTGGCTTCAAGTCATTATGCAATGGTCATCTGCCAAGTTGAACATACAGTGCAGGCCACGACAATGGAACTGTGGGCTGTAACATGGGTCCCTTTGTGTTCCAGAGTGGCAGCTAATGTTCGTGGCAGTCATGAGGTATCCAAGGGCGTGCATCTCATTGTCACAGGATAATCAACATTACTACTTGTGTCTCTCCTATCTTCCTAAACATTAATGTGCAGTTTTACTGTCGAAACAGGCACAGTGCAGGCTATGTGATAGAGCTCAGCTACTTAGCAAATGTGTCCCTTGGCACAATGCATGTGAGGTCAGTGACGTCCTGTTTTCTTTTACTGAGTCCCACTATGGCATCCATGATCTGCACTGTCTGACAGTGACTCTGTGCCATGTTGGGCCATTTATTGTATCTGGTACAGACATGATAGTGTTGTGAGTCAGTTAGTGTTGAATGTGAGGTTGCGCTACAGTAGGTGTGGTACCACTTCTCACACATCTGGCACATGGTGTGTGATGGGCATTGATCTTGTGTTCCTATGTGTGTGAGCTGATGCATCAGACAGCTGCCTCTGCACACTACAGGTAAGTTAGGTATGTGTTGATGAGTTGCAGTTGATATAGGCAAAGGTTGTGTGGTGTTCGATATTTGTTCTGGTAGTGATTTGCACAGCATAACTTGAGGCATCTGTGCCTATTCGGAAGTTACATGACATGGGCATGGTGTATGCCATTAACATGTCATGTGCTATTCTTTGTTTGGTGTACTGTCTGTGAAGTGTATGTAGTAGTCAACTTGTGGGCAATTGTATTGGTCTGTGTAGTTCTGCTGTTAGCAAAGGGTGCATGTCTGCACCTGTCCTTCCCATGGTGTGCCTGTCAAGTTGTGGGTGTGTTATGTACATGTGGGTGTATGTATAAGTGTTGTGCACTGATAGTGCTGTAGTGTAGCATGGTGCATATGTGTTATCACCTGCACATGTGTTTTACCCTGGCCATATGTTACTGTGGTGGTGTTTGTCTTGTGTGTCCGACAGGGTTTGTGTGTTGTGTGTATATTGTTAGATTTATTGAGTTACCCACAAGTAGGCCATTTCCAAATTGTCCTTCCTGGAATTGTTCATTGATCCTGCTGTGCTGGAATATCTGGGCGTCATGGACACTGCTAGGATACTTGGCCAAAATGTTTATGAATAGTCCCTGTGGTCCACTATGACCTGCACATTAATGGAATGCGTGTGCTTGCAATTCTGGTATCAGTACTCTGTTGCTGCAGGTGGTACGAGCTGGACATGTGTGCAGTCAATTGCACTGAGCACATGTGGGAAGCCATGGATTTGATAAACCCCTATTTGTTCTCCTGCTGCTTTTGCTGGGTGTTGGGGAAGCTGATCTGGGGGGGGTGTCAGGAAGATTATAGCATCTAACAGCTTTGGCAGGAATGCAAAGAACCACGGCTGTGAGACACCAGCAACCAGTGTACCCGTTGTTTGGAAGGAACCACTTGCAAGCATGTGCAGGACAGCAAGCAGCTTTGTCATAGGTGTTATGTTGTGTGGGGTCTGCAGGCTGGCTGTAATGTGTAGCTCAATGTGGTGCAGCAGGTGTAGTATGGCTTGCTGGTTCAGTCTATAGGTCCTAATAATGTTCAGGTACCTGAGGCCAAGGAGGGTTGTCCTGGTTCTGAAGACCCTCTCCTGCCTTCTGCGTTGCCTTTGTGGGCCGCGTTGTCGTGGTGGTGAGTGCAGAAGTTGTTGCTGTCCTCTGCTCTGTCTAGCACGTTGGATCATTGTTACCTCCATCTTCTCCTGTGAGTTGTATTGTTTCTTCTGTGTGTTCTTCTTAAGTAGTGGTGTGTTTGCCTCAGTTTAACGCCTGCCCTGACCCAGGTGTTACATTTTTACGCAAATCGGTGTTAACGTAATTCTTTGGGTCCGCCTCCCACCCGTGCGTCTTTTTTTGTCCAGGTAGATAAATATGACGCTAAGGCGTTTGAGTCATTAATTAGGTGGGAACGCCTACCCTGCATCTCATTGACGCAAGGAGGTTTCACGCATCATAAAAATGACGTTAACAGCAATATTTTTACTCAAGACGTGTCTAGCATCAAAATATAAATATGACGTTGAGTTTGCGCTGAATTAGCATTAAAAAAATGATGCGAATTCAGTGTAAACAGAGTATAAATATGCCCCTTAAAACTTACTTCTTCATATGATACCAGTCCTTTGTGAAATTTTCAGATACATTTTACTAAAATAGCATCTTCCTAATCCAGGTTTTGAATGCATTTTATGCAATGTGTGAGAAATGGGGATGTTGATTGTCTGTGGTGTGAGCAACAGCCGAAGACCCCTGCAAAGAAAACCACAAAAGGTCACTAAATTATCTGTGCATTACCATTGATAGCTTGGCACAAAAACAAGTCAGGCTTCACTTAGAAGCAATACATGAAGTATTTACACAGCACACAAACATTAATAAAGTGTAAACTCTACACAAGAAAAAATCAACCCCAATTTATTAAAATGAAGAAATGATTATTAAACTATTTTATGCAAAAATGAAAAAGATCTAATCAGTAGAGGGGAAGTTATGAATTTTTTAAGTTTTAGTAAAAAGATCAAAGCACCAACTGCAAACATGTATTGAGCAAGACCATTTCAAAGTCAAAAAATATGGCCAACTGCGATGGAGAGCAGTTTGGACAGAAGTGAATTGGGCCCAGTCAGTGCTTACCTTTGGACTTACAAGTAATAAAAAGTGTTCTCACAATGTAAATTTCAGGTGAGCAAGGCTGTAGGGGGTGTCAGAGGACGGAGCATTGTCATCACATTGCCTTGGGTCGAAGCCCTTGGGATGTTTTCTATATTTGGACTTAGGGGCTGACTTATTGATATTGATAATTTTATAGAAAACACAAATGCCCAAAGGCATCTTGGCACTAAAACAACAACTGACTCATGTGATTCCGATGCAGGCAACCAAGATTAGCCAACCATATATTAAACCTTGCTTTCTGAGCAGGAAAATAGCCAGCTTTTAAGCAGTTTTCTGTAGCCTGGCCTCTCACCTGAACAGGCAAGGAGTTCCAAAGATGAGTTACCAAAAACATAAATCTTCAGCTTACTCCGCTAGATCTCCTGACTTTACCAACCCAGATTGCTCTAGTATTGGAGGATCTTAATGCTCCACTAGAGGTATACCAAGTAAAAGTTTCCTTAAAATATTCAGGAACAGCTCCATAAAGGACTTTGTGGACAAGACAGAGGGACTTGAACTTATTCCTCACCGGCAGCCAGCATATCTCTTTTAAAGTTTCTGAAACAGACTTGAATTTCGGAATCTTTTTCAAAAGTCTAGCTGCAACATTCTCAAGACATTGCAATTTGGTCAAAGAATCCTGATGAGCTACTAGGTATTACAGTAGTCCAGACTTGACAAGATCAGATCAGTTACCACTGTTTTCTGCAACTCAAAAGGAATATAAACCAGGATGTTCCCGATCTTATGCAGCAAATAGAAGCAGACAGACACTAGTTTGTTTATTTGTGCAGTGAAAGACAAGCTTACATCAAATATGATACCCACGTTTTTTACAGTAGATTCTAGAGTTGGGGGGTCCCAAAAATTGAGGCCATGAGTTCTAGTTCCATGGGGGAAGGTTCTTCTCAAACAAAAGGACCTCTTTTTTTGTTGAATTGATCATCAGACTGTTTTGACTCATCCATTGCACTATAGCCTCCATACAGGTAAAAAACCTCAAAACTGTCTCCTCCCTGTTGTTAGCAATGGAAACAATGAGCTGTGTATCATCAGCATATGCAATGGGAGAAAAATCAAAGAAACAAATGGGTCCTATCAAAGGAGCCACATAAATATTAAAAAGGGTTGGCGCAGTGATGAGCCCTGTGGGACTCCACAAGGCAAAGTAAAAGATTTTGATCTTAGTTCTCCCACAGCCACAAATTGTTCTCTCTGCGTGTGAAAAGAGCAAAGCAACTTTAAGGCAGAGTCCAATTTCTTCCACCCACCCTGTAAGAATCTCATGATCAACGGTATCAAAAGCCAACAAATCTAACAAAATTAAAGTTGCCTTCCCTCCGCTATCCAGTAGAGTCCTCACTTGGTCAGCAGCCACCACCAAGGCCAATTCTGTACTTTGGTTAGGCCTAAAACCAAATTGTTCTGGATCTAACCCTTGCTTTATTTCCACATATTTAGAGAGGGTGACATTCGGAGGCTGGTCTGGTTTATAGTGGGTACCTTGTGGTACTTACACCTTGTGCCAGGTCCAGTTATCCCTTATTAGTAGAATAGAGGTGTTCTAGCAGCTTAGGCTGATAGGGGTAGCTATAGCAGAGCAGCTTGGGCTGAACTAGGAGACATGCAAAGCTCCTACTATACCACTTACATCACATAGCACTATATCATAAGAAAACACAATACTCAGAGTTACCAAAAATAAAGGAACTTTATTTTAGTGACAATATGCCAAAAGTATCTCAGAGGATACACTCCTTTAGGAGGTAAGTAATATACACAAATTATATGTACACAAACCAAAATCAGGTAAGTAACAGTAAGGAAAGTAGTGCAAACAATGTAGAATCACAATAGAATGCAATAGGTAGAAATAGGCCTAGGGGCAACACAAACCATATACTCCAAAAGTAGAATGCGAACCACGAATGGACCCCAAGCCTAGTGTAGGTTGTAGAGGGTAGCTGGGACTGTTAGAAAACACTAAGGGTGTCCAAGATACCCAACCCCAAGACCCTGAAAAGTAGGAGTAAAGTTACCCTACTACCCCAGAAAGACAGTATAGTCGAGATAGGGGATTCTACAAGAACAGCAACTGCCAGCAAAACACTGAAGTTGAATTCCTGGACCTGAGGACCTGTAAAGGAAGGGGACCAAGTCCAAGAGTTACGCAAGTGTCCAGGGGGGGCAGGAGCCCACTAAACCCCGGATGAAGGTGCATAAGGACTGCATTTGGGTGGAAGAAGCCAAAGATTCTGTAACAACGGAAGATGCCAGGAACTTTTCCTTTGGTCAGAAGATGTCCCACAGTGTGCTGGAGAATGCAGAGTTGTTTCCATGCAGAAAGACCGCAAACAAGCCTTGCTAGCTGCAAGAGTCGAGGTTGAGGATTTTGGGCGCTGCTGGACCAGGATGTCGCCCCTTGGAGGAGGAGACAGAGGGGGCGCTCAACAACTCACAGGGCCCCTACAGAAGCAGGCAGCACCTGCAGAAGTACCGGACCAGGCATTTAGAAGATCTGAGGACAGCGTTCAACTCAGAGTCACAAAGGAGGGTCCCAAGACGTCGGAGTCCAACTCAGCGAGTTGGGTAATGCAGGACGGAGTGCTGTGGACCCAGGCTAGGCTGTGCACAAATGAAGTCTTGGAAAAGTGCACAGAAGCCTGAGCATCTGCAGATCACGCAGTACACAGGATTACTGTCTGGCTTGGGGAGGTAAGGACTTACCTCCACCAAATTTGGACAGAAGGGCCACTGGACTGTGGGAGTCACTTGGACAGAGTTGCTGAGTTCCAGGGACCACGCTCGTCAGGCTGAGAGGGGACCCAGAGGACCAGTGATGCAGTCTTTTGGTGCCTGCGTTAGCAGGGGGAAGATTCCGTCGACCCACAGGAGATTTCTTCAGAGCTCCTGGTGCAGGAAGGAGGCAGGCTACCCCCAGAGCATGCACCACCTGGAAACAGTCGAGAAAGCCGGCAGGATGAGGCAATACAAGGTTGCTAGTAGTCATCTTGCTACTTTGTTGCAGTTTTGCAGGCGTCCTGAGCAGTCACCGGTCGATCCTTTGGTAGAAGGTGAAGAGGGAGATGCAGAGGAACTCTGGTGAGCTCTTGCATTCGTTATCTAAAGAATTCCCCAGAGACCCTAAATAGCCAGAAAAGGAGGTTTGGCTACTTAGGAAGGAGGATTGGCTACTGAGAAAGGTAAGCACCTATCAGAGGGGGTCTCTGATGTCACCTGCTGGAACTGGCCACTCAGAGCTGTCCATTGTGCCCTCACACCTCTGTATCCAAGATGGCAGAGGTCTGGGACACACTGGAGGAGCTCTTGGCACCTCCCCTGGGAGGTGCTGGTCAGGGGAGTGGTCACTCCCCTTTTCTTTGTCCAGCTTCACGCCAGAGCAGGGCTGGGGGATCCCTCAACCGGTGTAGACTGGCTTATGGAGAGATGGGCACCATCTGTGCCCATCAAAGCATTCCCAGAGGCTGGGGGAGGCTACTCCTCCCCAGCCCTTCACACCTATTTCCAAAGGGAGAGGGTGTAACACCCTCTCTCAGAGGTCATCCTTGGTCCTGCCTTCCTGGGAACAGGCTGCCCAGGCCTGAGGGGGGCAGAAACCTGTCTGAGGGGTTGGCAGCAGCAGTAGCTGCAGTGGAAACCCCGAAAAGCAAGTTTGGCAGTACCTGGGTTCTGTGCTAGAGACCCGGGGATGCATGGAATTGTCCCCCCAATACCAGAATGGTATTGAGGTGACAATTCCATGATCCTAGACATGTTGCGTGGCCATGTTCGGAGTTACCATTGTGACGCTACATATAGGTATTGACCTATATGTAGTGCACACGTGTAATGGTGTCCCCGCACTCACAAAGTCCTGGGAATTTGCCCTGAACAATGTGGGGGCACCTTGGCTAGTGCCAGGGTGCCCACACACTAAGTAACTTTGCACCTAACCTTCACCAAGTGAGGATTAGACATATAGGTGACTTATAAGTTACTTATGTGCAGTGAAAAATGGCTGTGAAATAACATGGACGTTATTTCACTCAGGCTGCAGTGGCAGTTCTGTGTAAGAATTGTCTGAGCTCCCTACGGGTGGCAAAAGAAATGCTGCAGCCCATAAGGATCTCCTGGAACCCCAATGCCCTGGGTACCTAGGTACCATATACAAGGGAATTATAAGGGTGTTCCAGTGTGCCAATGAGAATTGGTCAAATTAGTCACTAGCTTGCAGTGACAGTTTTAAAAGCAGAGAGAGCATAAACACCGAGGTTCTGGTTAGCAGAGTCTCAGTGATACAGTTAGGCACCACACAGGGAACACATACAGGGCATACGTTATGAGCACTGGGGTCCTGCCTAGCAGGATCCCAGTGACACATAGGCAAAAACAAACATACACACAGTGAAAATGGGGGTAACATGCCAGGCAAGATGGTACTTTCCTACACTTAGGGACTGATTTATTGATATTGATAATTTTATAGAGAACACAAATGCCCAAAGGCATCTTGGCACTAAAACAACAACTGACTCATGTGATTCCGATGCAGGCAACCAAGATTAGCCAACCGTATATTAAACCTTGCTTACTGAGCAGGAAAATAGCCAACTTTTAAGCCGTTTTGTGGAGCCTGGCTTCTCAGCTGAACAGGCAAGGTGTTCCAAAGATGAGTTACCAAAAACATAAATCTTCTGCCTACTCCGCTAGATCTCCTGACTTTACAAACCCAGATTGCTCTAGCATTGGAGGATCTTAATTCTCCACTAGAGGTATACCAAGTAAAAGTTTCCGTAAAATATTCAGGAACAGCTCCATAAAGGACTTTGTGGACAAGACAGAGGGACTTGAACTTATTCCTACACCGGCAGCCAGCGTAGCTCTTTTAAAGTTTCTGAAACAGACTTGAATTTGGGAATCTTTTTCAAAAGTCTAGCTGCAGCATTCTCAAGACATTGCAATTTGTTCAACGAATACTGATGAGCTCCTAGGTATTACAGTAGTCCAGACTTGACAAGATCAGATCAGTTACCACTGTTTTCTGCAACTCAAAAGGAATATAAACCAGGATGTTCCCGATCTTATGCAGCAGAGAGAAGCAGGCAGACACTAGTTTGTTTATTTGTGCAGTGAAAGATAAGCTTACATCAAATATGATACCCACGTTTTCTACAGTAGATTCTAGAGTTGGGGTCCCAAAAATTGAGGCCATGAGTTCTAGTTCCATAGGGGAAGGTTCTTCAAAAATAAAAGGACCTTGTTTTTTGTTGAATTGATCATCAGAATGTTTTGACTCATCCATTGTACTATAGCCTCCATACAGTTACAAAACCTCAAAACTGTCTCCTCCCTGTTGTTAGCAAAGAAAACAATGAGCTGTGTATCATCAGCATATGCAATGGGAGAAAAATCAAAGGAACGAATGAGTCCTATCAAAGGAGCCACATAAATATTAAAAAGGGTTGGCTCAGTGACGAGCCCTCTGGGACTCCACAAGGCACAGTAAAAGATTTTGATCTTAGTTCTCCCACAGCCATAAATTGTTCTCTCTGTGTGTGAAAAGAGCAAAGCAACTTTATGACACAGTCCAATTTCTTCCAGCCACCCTGTAAGAATCTCATGATCAACGGTATCAAAAGCCAACAAATCTAATAAAATTAAAGTTGCCTTCCCTCCGTTATCCAGTAGAGCCCTCACTTGGTCAGCAGCCACCACCAAGGGCAATTCTGTACTGTGATTAGGCCTAAAACCAAATTGTTCTGGATCTAACCATTGGTTTATTTCCACATATTTGGAGAGGGTGACATTCATATGTTTTTCAAACGCCTTTGCTACCAAGGGAAGACAGGATATAGGGATGATATGTCTCCACATCTTTAAGATCCAAGGTAGGCTTTTTCAGGAAAGGAAGGATTGAGGCTTTTTTTCGATGCCATATGAGAGGATCCTGACTACAAAAGATAAGTAACAGTGCGAGCGGAGGCACTACCCATTCCTTAATCTCATCCATGATTTTTGGAGGACACGGATCAAACAGAGCTTCTGATTTAGTCTGGTCAACAAGTTTAGTGACTCTGTGAATAAAGGAAGTCCTATTAAGGAGCAGGGCTCAAGCTGCCCCTTAACACAATGGGACAGGCAATCCTTTGAGATAATATCATTCAGCTTGCCATAACTTTCTTCAACTTTGTTTTAAAAAAGAATGCAAGTTGATCACAAAACCCTTGACCATAATCAGAGATGAAACTAGATGAACTAGATAGGTGCTCCACTTTAAAAAAAAAGCTCTTTAGTAGAGTATCTAGCCACAGGCATTTTCTCAGAGACAAATTTAGCTTTTTCAAACTTAATAATCTTGAATACACTATACTCCTTCCTTCACAGATTTTCTTGTTTTCTACATTTACGTTTTAACCCTGTAAGCTTCTGAGAGAACCACAGGGTGGAGGGTCTTACCCTACGGCTTCTAACTGATTTTACTGGGACATGCTCAGTCATTGCGGCTCCAATCCAATCTGCAAAAATCGCAACGGTAAGTAGGGTATTCTTAGTAAAAAGAGAGAAGATTGATTAAGTGTGTTCACCAAGTCTCGGATGCAAATTCTGTTCCAGCCTTTAATATTAACAAGAGGTGCAGACTTATTAGGCAGATTAATCTGATGAGATGACTCCAAACTGAAGTTTACCACCATATGATCAGACCAGGAAACTGGTATAGTCTCTTCAAACCTCAAACCTGGCATACTAGAAAAAATAACATCCAGAATGTGGCCTCCTTTGAGTGGAGGAATTCACCAATTGAGGAAGCTTAAAACAATTTATAATATCCAAGCAGGACTCTCTTTGCTGGTCATGTTGTCACAGTGAAATTAAAATCACCTAGGATAGTAAAATTTGGATAATGCATGAAAGGTTCAAACGTTTCTGCCAAGTTGGCCAGAAAGCATGCTTTAAGGCCCAGAGGTCTGTACATCAGCACACCAATAAAATGATTTGAAATTTCACAGCTAAAAAACAATGCCTGACCCCTACTAATGAGATCGGTTCACAGAGCAACACCTGGTGATGCCAAAAGATTATAGCCAGCACCCTCACCCAGTTTACCAAATCTGTCTAGTCTCTAATAGAGTAACCAGCCAGGTGAGCCTCCTCCACATCAGGGTCTGAACTCTCGTTGGCCCATGTTTCTGTTAGAAATGCCATATCTAGCGAGTGCTCTTCTGTATGATTACAGAACTCAAATCTATGCTTGATGAGAGATTGTGTATTCAATAATGCACATTTAAGTCTTAATATTCTCCCTTTAGGCAAAGGCAGAGGACAAGGGGCCTCTGTTTCTACTTCAGGTGAAGCTGGTCTAAGCAAACCTGACAAGTTACTATCCGTGCAGTGCATAGTATCCATAGCTGATTCAGGGGAGAAGATGCTACATCAAGGGACCTACCCTTCTTTTCCTCCAACAACTGGTCTCTGGAGTACTTAATAGGCCCCATTTGACCAGGGGTCCTGGCCCAGACTTGGTGTGGATGGGTGCAGACTGGCTCGTTATATGCTAAGTCAAGACCCAACATGGTGCCTAAGAATGGCAACAGCACTAAAGACGACTGGAATGCCAAAGCGAGAGAAAGGGCCTAAGGTAGAAAATGTGCAAGGTGTGCAAAGTAAGTAAACACACAGGAGGATGTAAAAACAAATACCCATTTGGAAAAAAATAAATACCCTTTAAAAAGCAGCAAAAGTTGTTGCTCCTACTTGCACTTACAATCACATTAATCAACTGCAGATTTAGAGTTTGGCGGAGAGGTGGCGGATATCCCGTCCACCATTATTACAAGTTGCATAGGTAATAATCTAATTTTAATACGGTGTATGGGATATTTGTCATGATTGTGAAGGAGTAACCCCTCTACCACACTCTAAGTCAGGCCCTAAGGCTCCAAAATGGAAGTCAAAATTTTCCAGTGGATTGAGAGAGATGGCTTGCAGCTGAAGACAGGTCCATGGGGCCGGATCCCCTTTTGGCAAAGGAGCCACCAAACAGGATTTGCTGCTGTGGAGAAAAACAAAGCCAATCGGACTGGCAAGGCACCTTGGTGTGATATGCGAGCAGGTTGGTCCCAGTCGCCTCATGGCTCTCAGGGCAGTTTTTAGTCTACACTTTTGCATTTTAGCTATCATGTCACCTTCAGCACCACTTCCAACTGTCAAGGACTTGATGGGCACCTCTTGGAAGGTCAGGAATAACTTGTATATGTGGGTCCAAGGTGAAGGGAGTCTTTTGTGTCCCTGAAGCACAGATCAGTAGGCCATCAAAATAGCTATTTTCATACAAAGATGTCCTTCCTCCGGAAGGTTTGAGAAGATCCTAGAAAGGCTCTTTGAAGTGTATAACATTTCCTGACTCCTCTGCCCTTGTTCCAAGCTGGCCGCAGTGACAATGTGGAAGTGATAGGTCTTTTGGGTGAAGGAAGAGATATATACCATATTCAGTTGCAAGTGGGGCTGTGTCCACCTCCCCCCTCCATTCTGTCCGCAGATGCCCATTCAGGCACATTTAGGGCCAGATGTAGGAAACGTTCTGCATGGTGCAAACTGCAAAATTCGCAATGCACATTCCCATTTTGCGAGTCGGTACGGACTCGCAAAATGGGAATGAGACTCCCCTTCCTATTTGCGATTTGCATCGCTATGCAGAATTGCTTTGTGACCTCGAACGCGGTCGCAAAGCAATTCGCAGTTAGCACCCCTTTGTGAATGGCTCTAAAAATATTTTTTCAGAACAGGCAGTGGTCTACTATGAAAAAATGAAACCAAATGGTTTCATTTTCACAAGTGTATTGCAACTCGTTTTCCTTTAAGGAAAACGGGCTGCAATACCAAAAGAAAAAACTTCTTTATTGAAAAAGCAGTCACAGACATGGTGGTCTGCTGTCTCCAGCAGGCCACCATCCCTGTGAGTGCAGGGAATCGCAAGGGGGTCGTAAATTGCAACCCCCTTGCGATTCGCAGATGGTGTCAGGGACACCATCCTGCATATGGGATTGCGAGTCGCAATCCCATTTCTACCTACATCTGGCCCATTGTTCCTCTATTGTGTGACTGTCTGGGAGAAAGTCACAAAGTCTATCAGTTGCACTCAGTCATGTGATCCAAGGTATGCCACAGACATAAAAAAGTTGAGGACAGAAAAATGGCTACTTTCTAAAAGCAGCATTTTGACAATTGTAATAAAAAACAACTTTACTATTAAATAAAAGTGTTTATTACAATTTCAAAGACACCACATATGACATAACCACTTGCTCCCAATTGGAAATTACACCTTGTTAAATGTAATACAGAATATGCAATGTTATACTATAGGTGGGGTAAGCCTTATGGTAGTGAAAATCAAATTTAGGAGTTTTTCACTACCAGGACATGTGAAACTTAAAGTACATTTCCAACATTTTAAATAAAATGCACCCTGCCCTATGTGCTACCTAGGGCCTACCATAGGGGTGACTTATACACAATAAAAGGAAGGTGTAAGGCTTGGCAAAGGGTTTATATTGACAAAACTGAATTCAGGTTACAATGAAACTAGGTTCTGCAGGCTCACTGGTAGCATTTAAATTACAGGCCCTGGGTATGTGGTATACCATTCTACAAGTGACATGCAAGTACATTAACTATGTCAATCAGTGGTAAGCCAATCAAACCATATTTAGGGGAGTGAGCACAAGCACGTTAGAGTACTAGGGCCAACAAAATCTAATTTCAGCACCGACAATGGAGGTGAGTAGGCAAATTATTTTGGGGAAGACCACCCTAAGGCTGACAGGTCTAACACAATGTAAATGTATAAGGTAATGTTCCATTATCAGGAATGCATGTAACTGTTGTTAAAATTTAAGGTGCCCTAATACGTATGTTGTGCAGAAGCAATAAAGTAAAACATTAATTAAGTGAAATTCCATAATAGACAAATTTTGAACTTCTATACGATATTAATTAACAGAAATAAATACATATGGTCACATCATAATTTATGACCATGCTGATCTTACTCTAGATTTTATTTGCAGAGGACTTTGTTTAGGAACAATGCCTTTGGAGACTTACGGGCTTATTTAACCTATGGTGGGAGTTCTGTCCTTCTACAACAGTGTCTCTGCTATCATGTCAGAGACTAACACAGCCATTTTTTAGTTTCCTCTCCTGGTGCATTTTGATCTAAGAGCTAGGCTGACATAGATGGGTCACTTTTTGCAAAGATGTAATGCCGGGTAGGAGACTGCCATTTAAACACTTACATGGAAGCAATGATAGTGTGTCCGCTAGCCATTTTATTGACAAAACAATATTTGGAATATGTGGAAAGATATAAAAATGACAAAAGTGCACTACTAAAATGACTCATTTGGCACTAATGAAAAACTACATATCATACAATGAAATGTGCTCATTCATTGTGAATCTATATGGAGCAGTTCATTTGCATTTTAGCACTGGCACTTTCTTTTGACCACAAATACTGTACTAATAGATTATGGGGGGTCATTACAACCCAGGCGTTCTTTGACCACCAGGGCTGTTTTGGAGGAAGCACCGGCAACAGGCTGGCGGTGTTTCCAGGGGAATTACGACCGCGGCGGAAGCGCTGCGGTCGCTCCGCCGGGACCGGTGGTTTCCTGCCACTTTAGTCCCGGCGGATGTAATCCTCCAGGACAGCGCTAAGACCCCCCCTCCCGCCAGCCTTTTCATGGCGGTTTGAACCACCATGAAAAGGCTGGCGGAAAGGGGAGTCGCACATCCACAACACCGCTCCATTTGGAGCCGGCTCCCGTGTTGCAGCCGAGATCCCCGCCGGTCCAGCGGAGATCTCATGATAGACCCCGCAGGAGTGCGGTTCAACCTTCGTGGGCGGCCTCAGCTGCCCGCCAAGGTTGTAATGAGGGCCTATATATTTTAATACACTCTTCCTTTTTCCACCCCCTTTGTAGTCATTTGCAATCCTACCTTTAGTAAAAATATGCAAGATTATATTTCATAGTTACTTTGATATTCTATTTATTATCTAGAATACCATACAGTGCAAAATAAAAAGTTTGAAAAACAAGGCCAAATAGCATTACACTGCATTCAAATAAACTGGATTTAAAGTGAAAACCTTGCTTCCATTTGAATCCCTGTACTAAATTACTACTTTGACTTCCTTCCCTATAGTAATCAACTGGTAGGTCAAACTTAGTAAAAACTGTGGCATTGCGTTATGGATCAGGTAATATTGTTATTAATGGTAGAAGGTATCTCTTCTTGATTATTGTCCATTTCTGAGCCCAATGTAAATGCACACTCTCAGCTTACAGCCTTTCCCAGGCACTAAAAATAATGGTGTTGCCACAGGTAAATCAGTTGGCAAATAAGTTTAAAGATACTGATCAAAGTTTGTTTTCTTCCTTAGTGCATCGATTTTCCAGCTCCTGACGGGCCCAAATCAATGCAGCAGTTGCATCTACTATGGGAATGTAGGAGGAGCATAACAACCCTCTTGAACAAATGTGGGTTTGTGGATATAGATCCACAAAACAATAGGCAGGTCACAAATATTCTTTGGCTCCATAAGATACCAGAGAAGGCAGCTTCAGTGCAGTTTCAGGATTTTGTGAAGCTGAATTGAGTTCCTAGAGGCAAATATTCAGGTTTCCTCCTGCACAGAGTAACAGGGACTGCCTTGATATATGTCCAGTCTACTGTTTCAAACATCATGGACTCCTGAGTTCGAGATATCAAACGTCATGGACTCCAAAGATTGAGCGCTTTTGACGTCGCTCAGTTTCTCAGACATTTTGGGCCAGATGTATCAAACATTTTATTGCGATCACAAAAATGCATTAGGGTATGTATCAAGTCCAATTTGCGATTTGGTAACTTGTTACCAAATTGCAGATTAGATTTGCGACTACATACCGATTCAGTATTAGGAAGGGGCTTGTCAAGGGCGTCCCTTCCCAACACTGAATCACAGAGGTATGTACGATTGTTTTGTGACTATGAATGCTGTAGCAAAACAATAGCAGTTACCATAAATTTCAAATTGGTGGTAACCCATAAACAAAAGGTGAAGGGGTCCATATGGGACCCCTTCCCCTATGTTAATGCATGCGGAAAAAAAATTTAAGAGTAGGCAGAGGTCCCAAGGACCACAGCCTACTCTTAAAAAATGAAAAGAAAACTTTTCATTTTTCTTTTTTAAATGCATCCCATTTTCCTTTAAGGAAAATAGACTGCATTAAAAAAATGCTTTATTTAAAAGCAATCACAGACATGGTGGTCTGCTGAACCCAGCAAGACATCATCCCTGTGATTGTAGCCATTTGCAATGCGTCCCAAATTGCTACCTACCTCATGAATATTAATGAGGTAGGTCTGATTTCGAGCTCTTGCGAATCGCTATATGAAACTTCTGAAGTTTCAAACATTCCAATAGCGATTACTTATTTGTGATTCATAAAAAATCGCAATTTGGTAATCACTATTGGAAAGAATGACACATCTGGCCCTTTATGTCTTCCATGAAAACCCCAAATCTCTGATAGACTCGAGAGGACTGCGGGGGTCAGTAGCGTTGCTGATTTGGTTGGAGTCTTTTCACTCTGTACTTAAGGCATCAGTTGAAATAGAGCAGGCATCAACTAAATCTGAGAAGGATCAAACTGGGTCTGACAAGGATCATGCCTGTCCCCACTCCTCTTTAACGTCTACCGTCAGACTCTCCACCAGCTACTGTACAGCTTGAGTATCAGTTTAAAAAACTATGCTGAAGTCACTCAAAGAAGGGGGGCGTGGCTAGCCGGGCAAACATGGCGGACGCTTAGTTCGAGAGCTCCGTTGAGGCCTTAATTAATCCTGCTGTAATCGGCTACCCCCCGGGAGCCAGGACTGCGATTTAGGGGCGGAGGATCTGGGCTTCCCGGCGGGGATCACCCAACCGGGTTTGGGAGAAGTGAGGAGGACACCGGGAGACGCACGAGAACCGGCACGAGCGGGGCCCTGGACCAGACCGGATCTGAGTTGCGCTACGCAAGTAGCGTCATGCCGAGGTGAGGAGAGCCTGACGGCGGGGAGTGACTCAGGCCTCGGGCTCCGCCGGGGCTGCGTGCTACCAGAGAGGTGAGGGGCTCCGCTGGCCTCCCCGAGGGCGGCAGCCCGACTACGAGTGCCTCTGGGAGGAGACCTATCGGAGCGGCCCTGGCACGGACTAAGCCGGAGGCCATATGAGACGGAGGTGCGCGGAAGAGTGCTACGGCCGGGCTGCGCTGCGGCCTTGACGCGAGTGGACACCTGACGCTGAGAGCTCCGTTGACCAGCTGGAAGGGGCTGCCTGACTGAAGAGGCTCACCCCGCTAACTTTGAGGCCGGACGGCTGGCTGTGGCTCTGCCCAGGGCCTGGGTGAGGGCTTGGGGCCGCGGGGTCGAGCTCGGCAGGTGACCTGTGGTGCATTGCTCGGTGGTGGCTGCGGGGCTGCCTCCCCGCCTGCCGGGAGAGCGCGGATCGAGCCAGGACCTGGCTGAGGAGAGAAACAACGGCCTGGAGGAGGGTGCCTCACCAGCCCAGCACAAGGATCGAAGGTAGGAACACTTCGCTTGATCGCTGAGCGCTATCCAGGGGACATAGGAAGCCCGCCTGGACTGACCGGAACGGAGTGTGGGGGTTGCTCCCGGTTCTAAGGACGCCAGAATCTGTGGTAACTGGATGGATGTGCTGGGGCTGGGCGCCCTGATATATGTACAAGTGACCTAGGGAGGACCAGCAGACAGGGTCCTGCTGGGATCTGCAGCCTGCGAACGCCTGTCGCTCCGTGGTGGTCGCTAGGCGCTTTTGGACCGGCGTGGGAGCACGGTTGCTCTCTGTGGTATCGGCGATCAGAATCGAGGCGATAATTACTTACCTCCAACGCTGGGCCTGGATGCGGTGCCCGGGAAGGATACGGCACTAAGGAGTGCACCCGCAGGGAATTGAACAATGCGGGCCCACGGGGGCTGGGCGTGGCCGGGGCCGGGGGGGGAGAGCTGTGGTGAGTCCTGTGACCAGTGCTTAACGCAAGGACTACCTGCAATCCAAAACCCTGTATGGGCTCTACTGACTGAGTGTACTAACTGAAACCTAATCTTGCACAACTCAACACAAAGCTGTTGTCTTCTTCGGATTCATGTGCCTTCCTGGATCCTTCCCCCTGCTAAATAACTCATCCAGTTCCGACCGAAAACGGACCCGTGGTAGCAGCATAGACAAACTGTGCTTGAGGGGAGAAAAAGCACACCTGTACCCCAACGGTGAATAGCCCACCGCTCTGTTCGACACCTAGCTCGCAGCGATACGGGTCCCGAATGTCTACCAAGGGCAAGACCAGAAGTAAAGCACTGCATCGTAACCCTACTAACGCATACCAAAAAGAGACCATGGGAGATCTCACGCAACCAACAGTACAGGCAACCCTCGAGAAGATCCTAGGGGCCATCGAAGACACACAAAACCACTTTACGGCAGGACATTAACCAAGTGGCAGTGGAGCTGGGGTTGCTGAGGGCAGACCACCACAAATTGGCAGACAGAGTGAAAGAAACAGAAACAACGATATCAGAACTCACTCCGAAGCACGAAAACCTCACAGCATAAGTTCTGCATCTGACAGACCGCGTACACCGCCTAGAGCGCCATGTTGAAGATGCAGAAGGTAGGAACCGTAGGAACAACATTTGGGTGGTGGGCCTCCCGGAGGGCGCAGAGGGGTCCGACATGGTGGAGTTCCTTGAAGGATGGCTGCGCACGGTCGTGGCACCGGATCACCTTACGCCCTTTTTCTCACTGGAGAGGGCGCACGAGTCCCCTCAAGACTCCTGGCGCCGGGGAGGCCACCGCGAGTGGTGGTAGCGAAGTTAATGCACTATAGGGACAGAGACTACCTGCTCCGGAGAGCCAGAGAAGCTGGGCCCTTCGAGGTGGAAAATGGAGAGGTGACGCTGTTCCTCGACTTCACTTTGGAGGTCCAGCTGAAACGTGCCTCATTCTTGACTGTGAAGAAGACCCTCCGTGAGGCAGGAATCCAGTACTCACTCCGCAGCGGCCGGGGTGAACGGGCTGCTCGCACGGACCACAGAGGACGGAAAAGGCAGCGCAACAGCCACCAACGGAGCCAACCAAGGCCCAAAAAGAGCTGGCAAAAAAGGAGGCTCTTGTCGCGGCGGCCTCCGTGTGTGGGAGTGTGCCCTCGCCAGACAATAGTGCAAAGGACTCGGATAGGGCGTCTGTGTCCTCAGAGGAGGGCTCCAGCTATACCGGAGATGCTCCTAGGGTGACTCCCCAAACGGCTGATGACCTGGCCTAAATATCTCCCAACCCAGCCCCGGGGGAGCTAGGAACTTTGCTGAAGATGCCTCGACAACCTCGCAACCACCCCCTCTACTGGTTTCTCGACCACTCAAATCAGAATGGCGAGAACTCTAATTGACTTGTTGTTATTACTGCATTGTTGCAATGTTTGCTGGGCAACCTACAGTTTGAGAGGTGCTCTGGGGTTTGGGCGTTGGGGTTTACAACTTAGTTCTTTGATGGTGACACTGGGGTTACGAATTATCCGCATTAAGCTCAACGAGAGGGGGGAGGAGTCCTGGCGCTGGAGGGAAGGAGGGAATTGGTCTGTTTACCACACCCCGAAATGGCTAACTATTCCTTCCTGACTTGGAACATTAGGGGTATGGGTTCGCCCTCTAAGAAGCATCGGGTGCTCTCGTACTTGAGACGGAGGGGGTGCATGTCGCTCTATTGCAGGAAACTCATCTCACCGCTACTGAAATAGACAAACTGAGGCGTAGATGGAGGGGTCAGATCTTCACCACTAAATATTTAGCCTATGCCAGGGGAGCACTGGTGTGGATAAGGGCGGGGGTTCCTTTTGAAGTTAAATCCACCAATATTGACCAAGAGGGCAGATTTGTGATAGTGGGGGCCTCCTCCATGGAGTCCCAATTACCTTATGCAGTATATACGCCTCTAACCAGGAACAGATCCCCTTTTTGCAGCGACTGTCTGGTCATCTTACGCGTCAGTGTGGGGAAGAGCTGTTCATCGGAGGAGATTTTAATAGTGTAGTAGATGTGGACATGGACCCCTCCTCTCCGCCACTTAAGGGGGCAGTAACACATAAAATAGCCAATCACTCACGGGAATGGATGCTGGGTTGGGGACTGACTGATGCCTGGCGTGCTCAACATCCGACAGACAGGGACTATTCATATTACTCTAGCCTGCACCGATTACACACCAGGATATACAGGATTCTATGTTCCGCAAAGGTTGCACAGAATGTAAGTCACACTGAATACTTAGGGTGCACCCTGTCCGATCATAACCCCTTATTACTCATATGGAAGGCAACTGAGGACAGGCCCCCATCCCGTTATGGAGGTTACGACCAGCTGCCTTAGAGGATTAAGCATATCGAGAGACACTCCGTTCCTATCTCACAGACCATATCACTTTTAATACTTGGTCTGCGTCGTCAAGTGGCATAGAGTGGGAAACCCTTAAAGTGGCAGTGAGAGGCCACTGTATGAGTCAGACGGCCGGAATCCAGCGCACACTAGAAAGGGAACTGGTTGAGTTAGAAAAGATCATTCACGAAGAAGAAAAGAACAGTAATGGTACAGGAACAATGGGGGATAGACTAAAGGAGGCATGGTCTTCGCATTCCAGGAATTGAATAGCAGTTGAGGTTCCATAGCGCGCAGAGATATTGGGCCTCGGTGCAAGCAGAAGAGGGTAGATCTGGGAAAATGCTGGCGTGGCTGGTGAGGCCAGGAGGCGAGGGGACACCCATAGTGAATGTGCGAGATATGGAGGGGAAGCTTAAATGTACACCTGAAGAAGTTAATGGGGCCTTCCAAGAGTACTACACCTTTCTATACAGGCAACCAAATACGATGGGGTTAGAGCAGGTCCAGGCATATTTACACCCACTACCACCATCTACAATGACGGATAGCGATAGGGACAGTCTGGGGGGCCCGGTGACTCCAGAAGAGGTGCAGGACGCCATATCACAACTAGCGGCCGGGAAAACCCCAGGCACCGATGGTCTACCGATAGACTTCTATAAAAAGAACTCGACACTACTAGCTCCCAGACTGGTAGAGATATTCACAGAGGCATTCCAACAGGGCCTTCTTCCCAACTCAATAAGAGAGAGGTGCTAGTAGTCCCCCTGCCCAAGTGGGACACAGGCGAGCTCTCAGTGACTGACTTTCGCCCATTATCAATTCTAAATTGTGACTTTAAATTTCTCAGTAAACTCATGGCCAATCGGATCCTCCGCCATGTCCCCAGTCTAATACACCAAGACCAAAATGGATTTATTCCGGCACGGAACACCTCCTTGAATTTAAGACGCCTGTTTTCCATCTTGCACATGCCACACACTGAGAAACCTCCCGGGGCAACCCTCCTAGCAATAGACTTCGAGAAGGCATTCGACTTGCGGAGATGGGACTTTTTGCAGACAGTGATGCTCCGAATGAGACTGGGAACAAACTGGGTACGTTGGGTAGATCTGTTATATGCATCCCCTTTGGCAAGAGTGAAGACCGGAAGATCGGTCTCGGAAGCATACCCAGTTCATAGGGGCACTAGACAGGGATGTCCTCTGTCCCCACTATTATTTGCCCTAGCTATCGAACCCCTGGCCGACCGGCTCCGTTCAACTGGGTCGGGCAGAGGGGTAGAGTGGGGACAGACTGAAAATATAATCTCACTCTACGCAGACGATATCCTAATATATTTGAGGGGTGGTGAGACAGGATTACCCTGGGCATTGGAGGAATTGGACAACTTTGGAACCCTCTCGGGACTGCGTTTGAACAGAGGTAAGACCTTTGTCTTCCCACTGAGAACGGGCGGAAAGCGCCCATCAACATGCCCTGAGGATGTGGTGTGGGCTCCTCGCACCTTTAAATACCTGGGCATCCAAGTGTTCCATGACCTGAGAGACCTACACGAGGGTAACATAGGTAAGGCACTCTGCGCACTCCGGTCCTCGGTGAGATTTTGGAGATCCCTAAGACTGACCATATCAGCTAGGATTTCCCTGTCAAAGATGATTATGCTCCCATGCCTCCTTTACTTCTTTACCAACTTACCGGTAACGGTCGCCTCAACATGGTTCCACGAGTTAAACACGCTACTCAAAGATCTTCTATGGGATGGAGGCGGCAGGCGTGCCTCGCTTCCTGTCCTGTGAGGCTCACGGGGGCCTCAGTGTTCCGGATTTCGAATCTCATTACTTAGCCTGTCAGTTACAGTGGATTGCTAGATGGTTCGCAGGGGGAGGCCGTATAGATAGATACACAGTTAGCTGAGTGAAAGATGAAAACTGGATACTCATACATATGATTACCCGAGCGGGAACACGTAAAGAGGAAAGTATCCTGCTGAAAATTCCAATAGATTACTGGAAGCGATGTTCACGCCGAGTGGGAATAGGGGCAGCATACTCCCCGGCTCTTCCTTTGGAGTGGCTGGTACTCCACCCGTTGGACGGGTCAATGACTAGCGGTGGCCTGGGGACCTGAACGAGTAAAGGGGTGAAGACTCTCGTGACTTTTTCCAGAACGGATGAGAAAATGTACATAAAGTTAATCATACACCATAGCTGCTAGGCATCTGTTTATCTTCATTATGTTGCCATGTGCTCGACAAACCTCCTGAACTTTGATGATTGACCTTGTGCTCACAGCCTTGGGCTGCAATCTGCTTATCACTGCCATATTACTTTTTCCAATTACAGTTCAGAGAATTGTTGTGCTTAATCAGTAACTGCCAGAACAAGTTTGTACAGGTCGTTGCCACCTCCTGCCAGCTGCATCTGTACCTTCTCCCACCACACGTGTATCCCTGAAATATTCTGAAGGCCATAGCAGAGGAGCTTGAATGCGCTAGGGGTGGAGTTGTCCTCTGACTAAGCAGTTTTGTGTGTATATAAGGTTGGGTGCCCCAGAGTGAAGGGGCAGCCTCCGTAGGATAGTCACTTGACTGTCCTAGGACTCTGTATTAGCTCAAGCTATAATCCATGTAATGAACTTCTCTTTATTCCTCCAGTTGGTGACTCCGTCTGATTTGTGAACTCCCTGCTAAACTGACCCTGAGGACAAGGGTGTCCCTCCACCGCTGGGAAGAGGACCCTGGGTGGGGGTCTAATCTTTCCTGGTCCCTCAGTTGGCGCCCGAACAGGGACTTGAGTCAGGCATCCAGGGGACCGACCAGGTGACGGAGGACTCACGATTGGATTTCCAAGGCAGGCACCCCACACCAGATTCTGAGCTTCGTTCTTTGTCGTGGACCTGCGGATCTCCACTGTGTGTCTTCCAGCCGGCTCGACTTCTCCTGGCGCTGTCTGAATTCAGGTCTCTGTTTTCCGTGAACTACTGGAGTCCCCAACTGTTGGACTATAACAGAAGTGTCAGGTAAGGACGGGAATTGAAAGATTCCTGTCTAAAAATAGATCTGTGAGTATTGTACGGTTTCTATCGCTCTTTGCAAAGATCGATGTCAGTGGTAAGACTGACCTCAGTTGTCATTTAAGTATATAGGAAGCAAAAGGCATATTTGCCACTCATTTGGTGTATTCAAACCACAGGTGTAAGAATTTTTTTTTAAAAAATACTGGAAGAATACCAGTGTTCAGTTGTTTTAGGAAATTGTGTTGTTGTCTTTGCAGTACGGACTCCCGTCTGGAGGAAACATGCCCGCTCCTCCGGCCGGGACTCCAAATCATGATATATATATGTTAAATATGGCAGAGGTCCGATTATCTGGTCTGATATATGGAGAAAAAGAACCAAAGGTAGTTCTGATTTGCAATGGCCTATTCATGGGACATTTGATAAAGATAAATTAGACTATTTACAGGAACGTTTGTTTGTAACAAAAAGTAGACCAGGGATGTTTGATTCACTACGGACTTGGCAGAAAGAAGCAGACCAAAGACGTAGGAAGGCAGAGAAAGAATTATAGAGACATAAGACCAGGACTGTGACTGAAAAGGTATATGACTCTGACGTAGCTGAACATCAACAGAAAATTTTAGAACATGACCGAAGGCTTCACTTACAAACTGATAAGTGTTACCCTTCCAGGACAGTAGTGGATAAGCCACAAGAGGAAGACCCCCTTTTAAACGATATGTTAGATAAACCCCCGTTATATACTCCACCAATATATCCTACACTACATCCTCAACCTGCACCAGGTGACCCTATTGTGCCACCCCCGGTTGGATCTCAGGCGAGTGCTCCGCGACCCACCACCAGCCCTCCTGTCACCAGACCTATAGAGGATACACCCCGCCCGACTGTACCCACCCCTTGACTGGCCCCCGTTTGGCCCACCCCTGACTCCTGTTCAGACACCACACATACCCCCCCATCCCATGACCCCGCGAAAGCGCACCCTGCGCGGACACTTGTTCTCTAATTCACAAGAGGAAGATGTCATTGAAGAAATGACACGGAGGTGGATGACTAATTGGAATGACTATGGGGTCAGGGACATTGTCCACACTATGAAACAATGGGATAGTTTAGTTCAGTTACATGAAGCCACCCTTATGTGCAACATTATAATACAAGAATATGAGGATGATGGTTCCTCAGCTCCAGCGGGACTGATGGACCTCCGAAAACGCGCCTTTACTGGACTGCTGTTTGGTTCTGGTCTACATGATTATGTTGTTACTCTCCTCGCATATAGGGACCGCCTGTGGATGTGTACTCCTTCTGTAAAGGCATCCATGTTTCCCAAGAGAGAGGTTCCGCCGGTTTGGCGAGAACCGGTGACGGATGACGCTGGCCAAGTTATTACCGCAGGGCATTTTCAACAAATGTGGGTACACACCCCATGGAAAAGATCTGAAACATATACCCTAAAAGCCGCCTTACCTGACCCCCGTAAGAACCCTGCAGAATATTATAAAGAATTGCAACAAATTCTTGAATCCTGTACTATGACGTTGTCCGATATTGACATGTTAATGGCAGCAGTAGTCCCGCAGGAAGTATGGTCAAAAGTACGGAGGCACGACCATGCTGAACTAGGGGGCACGTGGGACCAATTACAAGCAGCAGAAAGGGACAGGGTTGGGGGAGCGAAACCAGACCCACTTATATTGGCTCTCCCTGTGCGTATTTTGGATTTAATGAAGACCATACTTGCACCACACAGGATAAATTGGGATAAATTGGCCGCCTGTAAACAGAAAAAGGACAAGGGTGTTTCAGACTTTTATAAAAGGTTTGAGGGTGTCTTTTCTGATTACAGCGGCAAAGACATGACTACTGAAGGGGGGATAAGACTCTTTGTTGACAAATTTGTGGACAATTTATTACCAGACATAAAGGGATAATTGAAATTGTGTGAAAGTACGTGGCCAGTCTCTACTGCCACTGGAATACTGACAATGGCACAATATTATGAGAACAAGGAGATAGAAGAACAAGAAAAGAATGAGAAAAAAACGAAGGAGTTGAAAACGAAGGTGTTATTTCAGCAGGCCTACCCTCAGCCCCGTCAACAGCAGTCCAGATCAAGGTCACAAGGACCTCCCAATGACAGAAGGCAGTCCCAACGCCCTCCCCGTTCTTCCCTCTCCTACAATCAGTGCGCCTATTGCAAGCAGGAGGGCCACTGGAAGAATGACTGCCCCAATAAGGACAACTCTACAGGCCGTCCCATGCCCCCACTGCGACAGGACAACAGACCACGCAGTAGGTCTGGTCTTGCAGACAGACCCCGCCAGCAGGCCTCTCCGCGGTCCCACAGTACCCCCCACCCGAATTATTTTGATGCTTCATCCCAGCGTCAATATTTTAATGATGATTATGATGCGTATGAAGGTCAGGGGTCCTCCTTTGACTAGGACAGCCTTCGACAGAGGGGGGTGGGACCAGTTTCTATTCCTGTTAGGCAGAATGGCCCTCACATTGAGGTACAATTAGACGGTACTTCACATGATTTTTTGGTAGACACTGGGGCCACCAAAAGGTCTGTTAAACGGGAAGAGGTCCAAGGTGTCCATCTGTCTGGCAATATTAACGTCTCTATGGGTTTTTCTGGTGTTCCGGTGGCTAACCCCATCTCCCAGCCGCTGCATGTTGCTATAGGTCCTTACACTATTAGCTCCCCTCTCATTCTTACTTCGTCCTGTATTGAGAATTTATTGGGTTTGGACTTATGAAAGAAATTGTACGCCACCATTTATTGCTCTCCGGATGGAGTTCATGTCACTCTAGGTCCAAATATTTCCCCGTCACAATTTTCGTTAAAACCACTTCCACCCGAACTTCGAGATTTGCCAGACATTTCATGGGCCACACATAAGGACGATGTTGGATGTCTGGACATACCACTGAATGTCATACGCTTGAAAGCCAATGCCAAATTGCCTCGACTTCCCCAATACAAATTATCCCAACACATTTAACAACAACTCAAAAATATTGTGACCCAGTTGATTGATTTGGGTGTCATTGAAGAAACGCGTGGTAATGATTGTAACAGTCCTGTCCTTCCTGTTCATAAAAAATTATCTGATGGCACCGCGTCTCCAGGACTCCGATTTGTTATTGATTTACGGGCGGTCAATAAGATTGTAATACCCCAGTTCCCTGTTGTTCCTGACATTACGACATTATTAACAATGATACCTGCCTCCGCTACTTGGTTCTCTGTTATCGATCTTAAGAATGCATTCTTTAGCATTCCCATTCATTCAGATAGTAGACACATCTTTGGGTTTTCACTGGGTGGTCGCAGTTTCCGGTTCTGTCGCGCTCCACAAGGCTATACTGAATCGCCTAGCATTTTTAGCCAGGCCCTCAAGGGTCAATTAGATGCCCTTGTTTTTCCTTGCTCCTCGACGCTGGTTCAATATGTGGATGACCTTTTAATAGCATCCACTTCAGAACAAAATTGTGAAACAGATACTGTAGCCTTATTGAAACATCTTGCACACCATCACCATAAGGTCTCCCTCTCCAAATTGCAATATTGTAGACAGGAGGTTATATACCTAGGACACCTCCTGTCTAAGGAGGGACATGCGTTAACGGCTGAGAGAATACAAGATATATGAGACATACCGGTTCCAAGGACACAGAGAGACGTTAGGGCCTTTATAGGTATTACCTCCTTCTGTCGTCAATGGATTCCTAATTATTCTCTTTTGATAAAACCATTTTTGCATCTCACCCACAAAGATTGTCCTGAAAAGATTGAATGGAATGAAGATTTTCAGTTTGGTTTTGATGAATTGAAAAATACACTCTGCACAGCACCTGTACTGGGTACACCTGATTATCGTAAAGATTTTCAGTTATATGTGAGCGAGAGAAATGGATGTTCTCTATCAGTGTTAACCCAGGAGCATGGCGGCAAACAACGCCCCTGTGCTTATTTTTCGGCCCTACTGGATCCAGTGGCCCGTGCACTCCCGAGCTGTCTACGGGCAGTAGCCGCTGCAGTGGTCGCAGTGCGCCAGTCGGCCGGGATAGTCATGGATTCACCCGCACCCTGTTGGTCCCACACACTGTTGACGCATTATTGAACAAAACAAAAACACAGCATCTTAATAATGCACGATTAACTACTTATGAACTGACACTTTTAGCTAGTTATATAACATTAAAAAGGTGTAACAAGCTCAATCCTGCCACTTTATTGCCAATTACTGAAAAAACTGAAGATTCTTATGATGACATACATGACTGCATTCTCCGGACGGAGGATGAAACAAAAGGGAGAGTGGACTTACAGGACACTCCACTGAGAGACCCTGATGGCATATTATACGTAGATGGCTCATGCATCAAGCTACCTGATGGCACTACCTCTGCAGCCTATGCAGTTACAACAGCTACCATGTTAGTTGAAACAGCTAGAATGCCACACAACTCTGCTCAGGCCGCAGAATTAATAGCTCTAACACGAGCCTGTGAGTTAAGTAAAGGACTTAATGTGAATGTTTACACGGACAGTCAGTATGCATTTGGCGTAGCACACAATTTTGGTCGCTTGTGGGCAGAACGAGGATTCCTCACTTCACATGGGACACGTATTCAACATGGGACCCTTATAACTAACTTACTTTCTGCCCTGGCGTTGCCCAAAACAATGGATATCATGAAGTGTAGTGCACACAAAAAGGTGACAGATGAAACTGGACAGGGCAACGCCATAGCCGATCAGACAGCAAAAGATACAGCGTATGCAAAGACAGGACACATGTATGTGGTAGATAGTACAGAGAAGGTTCGTCCCCATGAAATATTTGGGAACACGGTAGAGAGTGTCAGGAAGATACAGGATGAGGCAACTGAACAGGAGAGAAAGGAATGGGAAGAATGGAAGGCCAAGTTAGATGAAAATACGCTGTGCTGGACAGATCTGTCACAGAGGGAAAGATGGATGTTACCCGATACATTCGTTCTGCCAGTAGTGACTATGGCCCATGGTCCTGCACACGTTAGTGCAAAAAGTATTTGTGATTTGCTTGATCCGGTTTGGTCTAATAAAAATATCAGAAGAGTAGCTGACCAACTGGTTCAATCCTGCATGATTTGTTTACAACATAACATAGGGAAGGGTGCCTCAGTCCCTGCTGGGCATTTTTCACTACCAACGTATCCCTTTGAAGTACTACTAATGGATTATATTGAGATGGAAAGGTGTAACAACTTGAAATATGTCTTAGTTGTGGTATGTATGTTTAGTAAGAGGGTAGAAGCCTACCCTACTAAAGATAATACTGCCCTTACCACCGCAAAGGTACTTCTGAAGGAGTTCTTCTCACGGTTTCGGGTCCCAAGGTGTGTCTGGTCAGATAATGGGAGTCATTTTGTAGGGCAGGTGATGAAAAGGGTGTGTGAAGGGTTGGGCCTCCGCCAGAAGTTTCATGCAGCTAACCAACCCCAGTCAGCAGGACTAGTTGAAAAATATAATGGCACACTTAAATTGAAGATGTCAAAGATATGCGCAGAACGCGGTATACGGTGGCCGGACGCGTTGCCCCTGGCTTTAATATCTGTCAGGATGACGCCTCACTCTAGATCAGGGTTGTCACCCCATGAGATAGTGATGGGAAGGCCAGCAAATGTCTGGGGGGTCCCTCGACCTCACAAGTACTCAGAACTAGAACATCCTGTTTTGATGGACTATTTAAATGAACTCACTAATTCTTTGCGTTCTATTCACCAACAGGTGCGTGAAGCACTTCCATCTGTATCCTCTGATCCAGGCCACAAGATACTACCTGGAGACTGGGTCCTCACAAAGAATTTCCAGCGGAAAAAGAGTCTTAAACCTCGATGGAAAGGTCTGCGACAGGTCCTCCTTGCTACTCGAACAGCAGTTAAAGTCGAGGGAGCTAAGAATTGGATACATGCATCCCACTGTAAGAAAGTACCCCTACTCGTACCCTCTGATGAAATAAAAAGTGGTGACCACCCGACGACTGAGGACCATTTCAGAAACACTACGCGGAGTGATAAAAAACAGAACGACAGTGTGCTGCAGGAGGTTCCCTCAGATTTTGGTCACACTGAACAATTGTTTCCTGACCATACCATACCACAGTCCACAAGATACAATTTCCGCCCACGAAAATAAGAAAATTAACAATGAACTGATTGCTTGTCCCCTGTATTAAGTCTGACGATAGCTGCAGGGCCATGATTTTGACTGTCGGGGTGGACCAGAGTGTGTCAATAGGACTGCTGGAATCACCCCACAGTGAAGCAACCACCAGTCACGGGTAGCACCTAGGTTGAACTGAACTGCTAGTGGGACAAGCAATAAAGAGAAATGGATGTTATAGAAGAAGACAAGAGGAAAAAGAAGAAAATAAGTAATTTAAAAATACTATTGGGCCCACGTATCGCTTGTCTCACCATACCAATACTCTTTTTGGTACTTCTGTCCTGCATTGGGTGGGTAATACATGATTCTGACTCAGAGGTCTCACCAACTACGCCACTGCCTCCAGAACACAGCCATGTTTCCTTACCACCCCATGAGGAAGGACGACGTAAGGAATATGAAAACAATACCTTCATATCTATGTTACATCAACATCAGCTGGCTGTAAATAGAACAAATTGTTGGATATGTGGCTTGCTACCGAGTTCCGTGCAAAGAAGGTTGCCATATATTTAATTCCCTTTTTTTTTGATGGCTCCTGCAGCGCCCAGTATGAACTATCAGCCATTTGGGCTACCTAAATGGATGTTACTAATTCCGGACTATAGTCACCCACCTATACAGGTTATGCTGGCCCACTGGAACGAGAGTTTATGGAACAAATGAAGAAAAGTCAGAATATGCTGACCGACGAAATAGGTCTACTGACATATATTTTTTATCCTTTAATACCAGACCCCGGATTGGCCGAAGATTTTTTGTAACACAGGTCAAGGCTCCACTTTGTTTTCAGAAAAGTGGTAATAGAAGTGTAGGTGCCAGTAACTGTAATGCTACAGTAATGTTGAATGGAACTAATTGGCCTACTATGATACCATCGCGAAACTCGTATTTTGTTTGTGGTAATAATGCCTACACCTCCTTAGTACCCACCTGGACTGGCACGTGTTACATTGCTTGGTTACTACCACCAACTTACACAGCTGGCCCTCAACACCACAGGACTCGGAGAGGGGTAATATCTGCAGAAGATACCTCAGCACAAGAAGCATTGGACTACTTTAAAGGAGTCCTTCCATTTTGGGGCCCTATGATGAACAGTAGGGATATCAGACATCTCACACGAGTTGTGGAAGCAGCAATAAATGAAACAGCAGGAGCTCTGAGTAACATCACTGCAGAACACACTGCTGACCGCCTTGTTACTCTTCAAAATAGAATGGTTCTTGACATTATCTTGGCAGACTGTGGTGGAGTTTGTACTTTGATCAGATCGAGCTGCTGCATTTATATACCAGACAATGCCCCTTCAGTGTATAAAGCTATTCAAAGGTTGCACATGATAGCTTCCACAATACACCAAGACAAAGGAACATGGTCCTTGACCGACTGGTTTTGGGGCTTGATTTCTCAATGGGGTTGGAAGATACTAATATTCCTTTTTGTGCTTGCTGCTGTATTCCTCACCTGTTGTCTTTGTGTACAGTGCCTACCTGCTTTGTGCAGTTGCTGTATGGCATCCCTTGCCCCCTGGCCTGCTCGCCCTCCTCAACACACGAGTATGCTGTCCCTTGAGCAGGAGATAAAATACCTTATGTCCATTAACATAGACACTGAATGACGTTCAAACTTGCCTCACAATGGCAAAAGGAGGGATTGAGAAAATGTACATAAAGTTAATCATACACCATAGCTGCTAGGCATCTGTTTATCTTTATTATGTTGCCATGTGCTCGACAAACCTCCTGAATTTTGATGATTGACCTTGTGCTCGCAGCCTTGGGCTGCAATCTGCTTATCGCTGCCATATTACTTTTTCCAATTACAGTTCCGAGAATTGTCGTGCTTAATCAGTAACTGCCAGAACAAGTTTGTACAGGTCGTTGCCACCTCCTGCCAGCTGCATCTGTACCTTCTCCCTCCACACGTGTATCCCTGAAATATTCTGAAGGCCGTAGAGGACCTTGAATGCGCTAGGGGTGTAGCTGTCCTCTGACTAAGCAGTTTTGTGTGTATATAAGGTTGGGTGCCCCAGAGTGAAGGGGCAGCCTCCGTAGGATAGTCACTTGACTGTCCTGGGACTCTGTATTAGCTTGAGCTATAATCCATGTAATGAACTTCTCTTTATTCCTCCAGTTGGTGACTCCGTCTGATTTGTGAACTCCCTGCTAAACTGACCTTGAGGACAAGGGTGTCCCTCCACCGCTGGGAAGGAGACCCTGGGTGGGGGTCTAATCTTTCCTGGTTCCTCACGGAGTATTGAGATCATTCACAGACTTAACTGAAAGGAATAACGTACCGACTGGGCAGTTCTTATCTTATCAGCATCTGACTCACCGTATCAAGACACACTGGGGTACGATTAATGCAGAACCGGAGACACACAACATCTTGCATCTCCTCCTGACCCTGGGCGAGGATACCCACCTGGTCACTAAGTTGTACAGGACCCAGAATGAGTGCACACTGACCCCCCTTCAGTCGTTACGAGAGAGGTGGGAAAAGACACTAGAGAGTACCCTGACAGAGGCAGAGTGGAAGAGAGTCCTTGCATGTCCTAGGAAAGTATCTAGTAACACACGATTGAGGTACATACAATTTAATTACTTGCATAGAACGTATCTCACACCGCATAGGCTAAACATTATCTATGGGGGCGACTCCAGAACATGTACTAGATGCAATGAGCCGGATGCAGACCTGGACATGGCTCTGCCCGGCAATCTGGCGGTCCTGGGAGGAGGTCTTGCGTGAACTGGAGAAACCGTTGGGAGTCAGATTGGCGCAGACCCCATCGCTGTGCCTGCTGGATCTCCGTTCGGGACTAGCGGTGGGGACTGTAGCTGCCCGATTCTTAGATTTGGCATTAGCACTTTACAGGAGACAAATTACGCTGGGATGGTAATCTCCCGGATGCCCCCCATTAGAGGTATGGCATCGCGAAGTCACGAGGTGGGCTAGAGACGAGCTGCAGGTCCTGGGACATGAAAAAATGAAGGGGCTGCGCCAGAAACCCATCGCCCCCCTATGGGAGGAAATCTTAGAAAGGTGGGAACACCGAGATAGCGGAGAAGAAATGCACCAGGATTAGCCAGGATGCCCACTAGCTAGGAACGGTAGAGCCGACACTTACACTAAAACGCAACACTGACTGCTGACAAACAGTTCGAGGATCTCCCACGCCAAGTAAAAAGTGGTCGAGGGAGGCAGTACTCGCCTGGTGTAGTTCACCTTGTCCCGGACTGGCCAAGACGACACCTCAGCGCACCCACCCACTAGATAAAAAGTAATCCCCCAACAGGTACAAATTAAAGTGAGTGAGACACAGGAGGTCTGCACTCACAGGGCACTCGGACTTAGCTCCACCCTAAAACCGACACTTACCCCATGTTAATCACCATCATGTATATAGTTCCACAGGAAACTGGTTAAGAAGTTATATAAACTGAAAGCACGCAAGAATAAATACTGTTTAGTCATTTTACAGATGTTTTAAACAAATCGGAACAGTATAACATCTAATGGAAATATCTGATGCTTTCAATTGTGTACTTTCTATTTGTATTGTCAATGTACGAGAATAAAATGTTAATAAAGTATCTTAAAAAAAAAAAAAAGTTACTCAAAGAATAGGCTGTATGTCAGAATAACGACGACAGTAATATGACCCGGCATGAGAATTATGGTTTAAATGTTATTTACAGAAATATAGCTCCATTGACTGTATATTTCCGTTATTGACTCCAATGGGGCTATATTTTCATAAACAATGTTGAACGAACAATACACTTGTGAGGCAATATTTAGGCCATGACATTCTGGTAACGTGCCTGAATGGAGTTAGAGCCTACACCGAAGTGTTCACCACTATTAAGCAATGAATGACTGAGAGACACCGGAGCTTTAATATTTTTCAAACTGAGTTCCTGCTCATCAGTTCATCGGCTAGAGCACTAAAGCCTCACTATTTAATGTTGGGTTACAATAAAAAGCTGGTAAAAAGATGTGATCGCTCTTTTTTGGATGAGTATTTATGAAAGAAAGCCAGATTGAACAATCATACAATTATCATCTTCATATCTTAGAAAGATGCACCATCTTTGTATTGGGAGAGGATCAACCATTCTGTGAGCCTTTAATGGTGCTACAATGCTATAATGGCAATGCCTAGGAGGAAGGAAGTTCACAGGTCAATGTCAGCAAATTGCAAAGTCTGTAAAACATTACAGTGGGAACAGTTCATTGTTCAGCTAAGAAAGCCAGTATCTTTCATGCCTCACAGGACTTCCTCTGGCTCCTGGTTGCCACCTGAATCACATTTAAGAACAGCACACAAAACAGTGGTAAAGCCTCTCCTTATTTAAAACAAAGCCTGATTTCTGAATGACATCAGAGATCAATCAGTGAGTATCTGTTGGTGTCTAACAAGATCACAAGAAAAAGGGCTTGGGGAAAATCCATCCAGACTATCGGTGCTCTTTGTGGAACTCTTTACCGACAGCTGGTACCATCTGGGATGGCATAAAGACCCATTTGAGTAATTTCCTTCCAATCTTGCATTAACATCTAGACCCCATAGTGATTTATGTTCTCTATTAATTTATTAAATATTTAAAAAAAAATTTTTTATTTTTCTTATTACTTTTATAGTGCTACAGCTATTGTTAAACTGGGTATTCTGCTGCTTAACTAAACAAAACTCTGACAAAGAGAAGTATATAGAAATCCGAATTTAGGAAATCCCTCAATCCTTAAATGCCTTGAGTTTCTTCATATCTTCAGGTGACTGAATGTACTCCTAATGTCTGGTGGTGCAGCATTCAAAGCATTGGAGGAAAGCACAGAAAAGAAACGTCCTTCACTTCTGGTCTTGATAAACTGTTGAATGTTGAGTAAGCAGTGAGAATAGGACCTAGGTTTCCCTGCAGGAGAAGGAGGAGCAAGATTTTGAATAAACCCAGGTCCAGCAGACGTAGACATGACATGCCATAAACAAAGCCTTGAAAAGATTACACCAATGCCGGCCTTACCGCTGGTGGCACCCTGTTTGACAATGCTTGTTGGCCCACCCCCAGTGACCACCTCTGCCGCTGATTCCCTTTCTACCACCCTTTAATAGTGCCCTCATGTCTCCATAACCACCTCTCTCAGATGCATTTAATTAGTTTTGTCACACAACTCATTTCGGTGTAGGGTGTCAGAGCACTTAACATCGTAGACACATTACACTGAGACAATCAATTGTAAGGGTGTAAATCGGTGTATAAGAAATGTTAGATAAGATAGAGCACTAAAAGTTGTAGGGGACACGTGTCATCCATACTGGTAGGCTGTATGGTTAAAGAGTGCTTAGTCTAGAGAAGCACAAACTCAGAATTTAATATGTACTTTCATGGTTGGGGTTCTCTTTAATAATGAGAACTGATTTATACCCAAATGAACCCTTTTTGCAACATTAGGATAATAAAGAACTCGGGAACAATATAATAACACTCTAATCTACACCTTGAGGAATGCATGCAGTTCTTTGATGATAGTAGGTTACTATTCTATATTAGGATTTTAAGTTATAAACTGTAAGCAACAAAAGGGCCTCTGTTAGAAATGGGGTTTCTGGTTGGCTAGGGTATGCACCTCAGCCAGCAGAACCTACCCACTCTAGTCAGAGCAAGAGAGTTACACGTCCAAGATAACCCCTGCTCACCCCCTTGGTAGCTTGGCACGAGCAGTCAGGCCTATCCCAGAGGCAATGTGTAAAGCATTTGCACAACACACACAACACACGTCAGGCACTATCTCCACCACAAAGGAAGCACAACACGAGATTATATAAAAATATACTGTATTGTACACATCGTAATTATTAGACCAAACATCACATATCAGTACTATTCTGCTACCTTACCAGTTGTCAGAACGTTCCACATCAGTTACTCTGCAAACTAGCAGTAGTCACATATAACACACAGGTTACTCAATATTCTGCAACATAAGCAGTAGTCAGGAAACACGGTTTTACACCACAACACTTGTCATAAGAATATCATAAATGCCCATAGTAGGAACATTAGAAAACATATGGCAAGTCATCAAAACATATTAGTATGTTATGCCCATGATAGGAACACATTCATACCTATATAATGCATCAAACACAGGTAGGCAATATATGAATTCAAGTCTGTAGAAAGAACTCTGAATTAAGTATACAGTTCCTAGTAGGGAATACCTGATTTTCTGATGGGGCACTTCTAATGCCTAGAAAATGAGAAAATGGGGCCCCGGTGCTCCTCTGTGCAAAAACGGGGGCCTCCCTTATCCTTGGGCCAGAGGTGGGCGGCACGCACCTCCTCTCTTTTATGGACGGGCCCCTCTGGGGACCCTTGATCACTGGGGGCACCCAGGCCTCAACTGGCCCTCCATAGGGGGGCCAACATCCTCGAGGTAATGGGAGAGGAGGGGGGTGCCATGCACCCCCCCCCCGATTTTGTAAGGGGCCCCTCCAGGTGCCCATGATCTCCTAGGGTCTCCCCCGGGCCTGTCCTGGCCCTCCGCTGTGGGGGAGACCACCAATGCCAATATTGGCCCGCACGGGGCCACACCAGGAAGTCTGGGGTGTCGGGGAAGCAGGGGGAGCCTTCAGTGAGGCTTCCCTTCCCCCTGCCCGGCAGAAGTCATCCAGAAAGGGGACTGGTGGGGCAAGGGAGCCTCCGAAGAGGCTTCCTTCCCTGCCCACCGGCTCCCACAGTACTCGGCGGCCCGTCCGGCCGTCGGGAAGGGGGCAGGCACCAAAGTCGGTGCCTGCCAGTGCCCCTGAGGCGCTTCAGAGAGCAAGCTTCACCCCGGGGGTACGACAGGAGCGCTCGTGCTCCATGTGTACTGTAAAAGGATTCTTCTGGTGCCCCAGGGACACGGAACAGCACGCTCACTCACGCTCAGGGCAGCAACGTCCCCCGGGCAGTAGCGGTGATTTCTTCGTGCAACAAAGAAATAGCGCTTTTAACAGCGTGAAACACCAGCAAGGGGGAGCGCTTCTAAGCACTGAGAAAATCCCCTAAAGGAGCGCTTTCCCAAGCGCTTAGCTCCTGAGCACGGTGAAGCACCCCTCGTGCTTCAGGGTCAATGCAGGGGTCAGGGGCCACAGCACCCTGCCCCTCAGGAGCAAAGTTGTAAGAAAAGGCCCAAAGGTGGAGGGCCCAAAAACAGGCCAGCACAAGGAGTATGCAGCAAGTGAAAAGTCCTCTTCAGTGACCAAGCAGGTCACAGGTCAGCACAGCAGCAGTAGTCCATGGCAGTTCCTGTCCTTCCAGCATTTCTGTGTCCAGTTCAAAGATGATTAAGAGTCTCCAAACTGTGGGGAACATTCCACTGTACTTGTACTCAGTCCTTACAATGTTTTGCAATGGTAGGGAGAGGAGGCTCCAGCCAGTTACAACTGGTTCTGGGAGTGCCCCCTCTCTCCATTAGCACAGGCTCCAAACATCAGTGGGGGGATAACAACCCTATTGTGTGAGGCCAGGACGCAGCCTTTACAAATGTAGGTGTGCCCCGCCTCTCTCTTCTCTCAGCCCAGGAAGACTATTCAGTATGCAGATGCACCTATGTGACACCTCCACCCTCCCTGTGTACAGGCTGTTTAAAAAGTATGCACAAAGCCACAAATGTCAGTCTGCCCAGATGTGGATTGGAGTGAAGCTGCAAAACACCAGAGTCATTAGCACAGATAAATGCGCACTTTCTAAAAGTGGAATTTCTGTAATAGTAATAAAAAATACACCTACACCAGTAAGCAGCATTTATTACCACCATCATAACCATACCAAACACCGCTACGCTACCCCTCATAAATCAGACAATATACCTTATACATAAGGTAGGGCATTTCTAATGCAATCCTATGAGAAGGCAGCACTCACAGCAGTGAGACACCAAGTTAGGCTGTTTGTCACTACCAGGACTGGCCACGCAACCTGGCACATGTCCTGCCTTCTACATACATGGCACCCTGCCCATAGGGCTAGCTTGGGCGTACCTTAGGGGTGACTTACATGTAGTAAAAGGGGAGTTCTGGGCCTGGCAAGTACATTTAGATGCCAGGTCCCTGTGGCAGAAAACTGTGCACACAGGCCCTTCGCTAGCAGGCCTGAGACAGGTTTGAAAGCCTACTTCAGTGGGTGGCACAAGCAGCGCTGCAGGCCCACTAGTAGTATTTAATTTACAGGCTCTGGGTATAGAGATACCACTGTACAAGGGACTCACAAGTAAATTAAATATGCCAATTAGGTGTAAGCCAATCATGACAACTTTAGATGGGAGAGCACTTGCACTCTAGCACTGGTCAGCAGTGATAAAGTGCTCAGAGTCCTAGAGCCAACAGCGAGAGGTCAGAAAAACCAGGAGGAAGGAGGCAAAAAGACTGGGGATGACTCTGCATAAGGAAAAAAGTCCAACAGACTCTCTGATAAAAGCAGTAATCCACTGACCTATTTGCATGATATGCACTTTGTTTCATGTTCTTTGCAGGAGGCATATTAACCCCCTCCTCTACCTCAAAACTTCCACTAGAGAAAACTCTGAACTCTCTCCAGACAGAAGATGAATCACTAGAGTTATCTTGTTTTCTTTATTGTTGCTTGAAAATTGCAAGGAACGCTGCAGCAGGGGCTTTTAAAACTATAATATACTTGTGAATAAAGTGCCCTTTCCCAAAGTCAGCACCGGGTCGGGTGCGGGTGCACAGGTCGCACTGTCCTAAGCCGACCCTGCATCACACATCATAAAATGCAGCACATTTAAGGCTGAAAGATAAAAAGACGGTTGTATGATTGAACTACGCATGTTTGAACAATGGATGCCTTAACAGCGCGGTAGGAACTACAAATGTATTGTTTCCACGCATGCCTTTACCACTCATGCCTTTACAATGAATTCCATTGTAAAAGCATGCTTAGTAAAGGCATGTGTGGAAACGCATGTGACACAGCATGCGTGGTTCTGTCATGCAATCCCCCACCAGCCCTGAGGCCCAAAACTACCACCACTCTTAACACCCAAACTACCCTGATGAACCTTTAAAAAAACAATTTTAACGCCGCCCCCACCCCTATTAACTAAAGAACCCTGACCCACCCGCCCTGAATCCTAAAAAAAAAAACCTAACCTGACCCCCACCCCATAAAAGTAAACTACCCGACACCCCACTACCTGCCCTGAGCCTTAAAAAACCTATCTCAACTGCCCGACCCCTGCCCCTAAAAAGTAAACTACCCCGACTCCCCACCCGCTCTGAGCCCTAATAAAAAAACCTACCCCAACCCCTCCACCCCTAAAAATTAAACACCCCACCTGTCCTGAGCCCTAAAACCTTCCCCCTAAAAAGTAAACGTCCTCGACCCCCACCCACCCTAAGCCCTAAGTAAAACTATCCCAACCCCCTACCCAAGTCCCAAAGAAACTAAATTACCCCGACCCCCTCACCCTGATCCCTAAAAAAAAATACCCCTGCCCCTAAAAACTAAAGTACCCCGACACTCTCCACCAACCCTAAGCCCTAAATTCACCCTACTGCTAAAAACTACCTCCCAACCCTTCCCCAACCCCACTTACCTCACTGCATCCTCTCCCGATCCTTCTTCCTCTTCTCTCTTTCCATCCTTCTTTAAACCTTCTCACATCCATTTAAAAATAAACTACCCCACCTCCACCCTAAGTCCTAAATAAATAAAATACCCAACCCCCCTACTCCTGCCCATATAAAATAAATAGCCCAACCCCTCCATCCTAAGCTCTTAAAAAAAATACCCAAACCCCCACCCCAGCCCCTTAAAAAAAAAGAAATAGCCCATCACAAACCTCCCGCCGACCCCATTCCCGTAATCCCCCCCTGCCCCAGACTCACTTACCTCACATCCTCCGTGTCCTCTCCCGAACAATGCATGTTTTTTTCTGTGCCTTAACTACGCATAGGCGTAGTTCAGCACATGCGTGGTTAAGGCACAGAAAAAGCCATGTGTTGTTAAGGTCAGTGTGGTTATGCATGCTTGGGAAACATCTGCATTCTTAAGGACACGTTGTTAAGGACGTTTCCCTAAAAATAAATATGTCTTTTACTTAAGACTAGCATGAGCCTGGCAGTCAAATGCCATATGACTTGAAGTTTGTGAATCAAGTCAAGTGGTACTGGCAAAGTTTCAGGAGACCCAGCCGCTGCAGGAGGAACAGTATTTGGGGTTCAGGGAGGAACTCAAATCCATCAATACCACCCTGGTCACCATTGTAGGGGTGCTGAAGGAACTCGTGAACACCAGGAGGGACACTATGGCATCACAAGGGGCCCCTGACACTAGCCTGGAGCAGCGTAGATTTACATTAATCTAGCATTCAGGAAATGAAAGAATTAACAACAGTTTTCCTAAAATAAGGTTGCAAAGCCAATGTCTTTCTTAACATCTTATGTAGAAAGATGTATCTAGAAACCAGCTAATGTATATGTTCAGAAAAAACTGAGTGCTGAGCCCCTTAGTTAAAGTAGGCAGTTCAGCTCCCTAAGGCTCCAGCTAAATGCTCTAGAGCTCTTTTCTGGAATTCATAATGCACTGTAGCATGGCTGTGTGCTAATGCTGAAGGCTGGCCATACCTCCAGGATAGTGAAGGGTCACCCACAGTGCTTCAAAACAGTTTGACCAGCTGTCCATCATCTACACAGGAATATGCTCTTCATGGCTGTGATGAACCCTTTCCATCCTTTATGCATCACTGCTTTCATAGACTGAGTGGCATATTTACTAATCATTCATGCAACACAGGGCAGCAAGTAAAATTGCTGTGCTGCATTGCGTGAATGTGAAAGAGCATACATTCTCCATATGTACTGTGTGCTGCCTAGTGGCAACTCAGGCACCCTTTCAACATAGTGCATAGTTTAGTAGCTTTAGTAAATCTGGGAATGCGCCAAAATCCATGAGTAGATGCATTTGAAGGTCCATGCTTCACCCATGGAACACTTCCCAAATTTAAATGTAAAATAATGCAGTGCAAGCAGATGCATTGTGTTACATTTCTTTACAAAGCTAAGCAAGGTAACGCAAATCATGCCTTGCATGGCTTTGTAAATTCCAAAAAATCCATTGTGTTCTTCATGCAGAAGGGCGATACAAACTCTAAGTAAATCTAGGCCTAAGTCCTACATGGATATTGTTGGGGAATCTGCCAGTTAGTAACTCAGAAGTAGCCTGGTGCCAAATCAAACTTCTCTAGCATCCCCAAATAGTGGGGCCTATCTTCCCTGATGGGCCTGGGTCTATCAAAAGTCCTCATAGAGGAAGTTCTTTGTTTCTGCCTAACCCCTGTACAGTGCTACATACGGCCATCTCCTCACATCAGAACATTAAGCCTTTGTTTTATCTACGCAGGATTATGGAACCTCAAATTCCCTCTGTAATTGACAGGACATTTACACTGTCCAGAATGCTGTGGGTCACCTTTTGATGGCAACTAGCAGGTTGGTGTATTCTACATACCTCTTTAAGCAATGATATTTGGATTCCAGTGACAATGCATGTGCAGATCAAGGGTTTTTTCCTTCTCCATAAGTTCATCTATGGCAAGACTTCCATTTTCATTCTCAGAATATTGTCTCCTACCGACTAAATTCATCTCTAGATCAGAACCTACGCTATTTGATATCACATTCTGACCAAGAATGGAGATATGGCTATTTTTTAGGTTTTGACTCCCCCTGTTTCCTTTTGCAACCTCAGCAGCTTTCAGTGGCATAAAGTGCTCTACAGATAATATAAAGAAATATAATAAATAATATGGTTTCTGGACCTGATGGAAGACAATAAATACAGTTGTGATGTAGGATAATAGCTTATTTCTCCAAACTACTCTTGGAGGATGAGGAACGTGGGTGTGCTGTGGTACAAGTTAGCACCAAAAGCAGATATACTTCCCCAAGGCGGGTAGTTTTCATATACACATTGAGATCATGGCTAAACCTTAATATCTGCAAGGAATTGCATTGTACTGACTTACATATTATATGACTACTCAATTTGAATGCATGGTTTATATAGTGTCACTTTATAGTGTGACCTGTCAGGGAAGAGTTGAGGGTTCATGGATGTAGTACAGTGAGGTTTTTCAGTCATATCACTGTGAACTTGTGAGTGTACGAGGTAAAGAACACAGACATGAGAGAGATGTTTGCTCTGCAAATACTTACCATCTCATTCGTAATTGAGTGGGAGACTATTGTACTTGTTGTTCTTGGTTGATTTGTTGTAATGTTGTAATGCATACATGGGAAGTGTTGGTTGTATGTGAAGTTTAGGAGATGTGCTAGGATCATGATATGGTGATCATCTTGTCATGCATATGCAAAGTGTGCGGCAAAGAAGTGTAAGATAGATAGATGCATAGGCTACATACCACCTTTCTTTAAACTTACCTGGACAGGAGCAGGTCATCTATTTCAACTCAGACACTGTCCTGAATGCAAGACTGCTATCGATGATCTTTAGTCTTGCCAAGAGTGTTGGCCCTATGTTTTAGTCCTCAAAGGTGTGCTATGCTCACACCAACCGCAAGGGAAAGCTATCCTGCCCAATGAAACAAAGTGACTCACTGGTTTATGAGTAAGAGGGGTCGGTCGATAGACTTTCCTAGGGAGATCATAATAATCAGAAGAACACCAGGGATTGGGTCGGAAAAAGGAATCTGCAGGGTGGTGTCGTGATGATGTCGCAGTCGTACAAAGGTGCCACCCAGGCTCGCTGACGTCAGTTTCTTTTCACAGCGCAGAGCCATGAATAACACTGGAATTGGTGCGCCAGCGCTAAGGGCCTGAATGGGGAATTCCTGAGCCTAGAAATCAGTTTGCAAGTGGGAAGGATGGGTGGGTCAGTAAGGAATCTGCAACTAGAATATGTCTCTACGAGATAAATCATTACCAAAGGTAAGTAAATTGTTCATCTGACAGAGACTTCTAGTTGCCGATTCCTTACCTTAGAATAGATGCCCAAGCAATACCAGGTGGGCTGAGAATCAAAATCTTACTAAGAAGTCCTGCAGGACCGAATAGCCAAAGTAGCCGTCTCTGCGGACCTGACTGTCCAGGCAGTCATGTCTTGTGAACGTGTGCCAGGGGTCACAAGGGGCAAGCCAGGGGTTGCAGTAGCGACCCCTGGCAATCCCTAAATGACCTCCATGAGCACAATGAACTTTATTGCATTTTGCACCCTGTATGCCTATGGCAGAAACGTTTTCTGACCCCTATGAGAATACTTTGGGCAAGATGTATCAAAATCACATTTTGCATTCCCTAAATAGCGAATTTTAAGAAATCGCTCTTTAGGGAATGCAAAATGCTATGTAACAAAATAGTGGTTCTCTCATAGCGATTCCTACAGAATCGCAATCGCTCTTAGGGAATCACTATTAGGGTTTGCGACTCTATTCATTCCTACGCGCCTCAATGCCCGTAGGTGTGAATGGTTTTGCATTTCCTAATTTGAGATTTCCTATTAGGAAGCTGCAAATTAGGAAATGCAAAACCAAGCGTGCCGAGGGTCTAAGGCCCCCATTGATGCACCACCAAAAAAAAAGTGCACATGTAAATGCCCCTGGGGCATGTGTGCGCTACATGACACTTTAAAAATGAATTTTTAATGCATTTCTTAAAATTGCACATGGTTACAATCAGTTTGGAGTTCATATTAATAGCATTTCCTAAATGACCAATTCGCATTTAGGAAATTCTTATTACATGTGCATAGGGAAACGCAAATTGGAATGCCCCAATTGTGATTTCCTATTTAGGGGATTGTAAAGTGTGATTCCCTATTTGGAATCGCAATTTTAGCGAATTGCAAAACATTGTGATTCCCTAAAAATGGGACTTCAATGCCTTTCATACATTGTGAAAGGTTATTTTGCATTCACAAACGGTTAAATTTACCGATTTGCACCGTTTATGAATGCAAAATATTTTGATACTTCTGGCCCTAATTCTCATAGGGTGGCTTTTGAATTGCTGCAAAAACTAAAAAAGTTGGAGATGTGTGTTGCCATGGGAAACTTTGTAATCTCGCCCCGAGAATAAGAAAGAGATATCCTGAAGTATAAATCTCCCCATTTTGTTTGTTAACGTGGGTCCTGTAGGTTGGGGGAACTTTGTGCAGCATCCTCTCTGTATCTCAGATGTGTTATGCTCAGGACTGTTCTGTTTTATTCTTTGTAGTGTATTTATATTACATATTTTTATGGAATGTTTTATGAATGTTACTGTTTATTGGAATTGATGTTATATTGATTGAATGTTTTCTCTCTGTGTACTTTTATGGTCCTTACATTGTTGATGTATTCTTCTTTGCCAAACTAAGATTGAGTTACTGAGCTTTCTAATAGAATATTTGTTCGCTTTCCATTTCATACAACTTTATTAACTAACACACAGTTTAGTATGTTGGTGCTCCAGAGTAGCTTGCACTTACTTCTGCGCTGCTTGAGAGAGGAGAAAACAGAGACATGTTATGATTATTTGAACTAATTTTGTTTTATGTAATTTTCAAGATTACATTGACTGCAGATGAAAATGCTATTGACACATACTGCGATTATGTTATGAGTAGGTAGAAGCATTTTTGTTTTTGTTACAGTGTCAAAGCCAAAAGATTCTGGCTCATCCAGTGACTTCTTCAGACTGTTCCTTTTGGGCTTGTTCTGTTCTTCACTGCTAATGAACCTTGAAAAAATGCAGCAGCAAACTTCTTTATCCGTGGTGTCCTGCAATTATTGGGAAATTAAGCTCCTATTCTTGAAAACCATTGTTCAAAATGTACAGCAGAATGCATCAATCTTGGTGATGAAAGCTTTCTTTTGAGAAAAAAAATAACTGTGCTGCAAATTTGCATAAAATCCTGCTTTATCACCACTAACTGATAACTGTTTTTTAATTTGTGTTACAGCATCAAAATAGGGACCACACTGAAACCTCCATAGCTGTTGACCATGGACTCAATCACTATCTATAACGGGTGTTTGTTTGTTGGACTCAATAGGACGTTTACTGCAGATGTTCTAAATCTGGTGAATGAAAGCTTCAATGACTGCACCTCCTCTGTGAAGATCGTCGGGCAGCCCTGGATCTTGTATGAGCATCCACACTATGAGGGACGGTGTGTAGCCTTAGACGAGGGAGAATGCTTAAGGTTTGGTTCAGGAGACCAATCTAGTGTCTGCAAACATGCATGACAAGATGAGCTCTCACAGGGTCCAGAGTGGAGCATGGCTTCTGTATGAGGATGTAAACAGAGGTGGCAGGTGCATTGTAGCCAGGGCAGGTGAATATTTACCAGATTACTGCAATATCGGTTTTAATGATCAAGTCTCCCAAATGTATCCCCTGTTTGCTGGGACATGCTCTGTGACAGCCACAATTCTGTGAAACTAGAAAAAGGTACAGAGTGAAAGAAACGTTCAGATAGATCAGTACCTTTACACCAACAACATAAACGTAGATCAGTAGTTCACTACCAATTCTTCCAAAGAGTTTGAAAAATATATCTCCCATAGCTTCGAATTCAGCAATGAGACATCAATCAAGGTGGGGACATCCTTTACCTTGTAAGGAGTGGTCAATATTGAGGTAGATGTGTCCAACACCTTCACAGTGACAAAAGGTGAAACTGAGGCATTCACCACGAAGAAAAAACAGAGTTGAGCATTCTGAAGAAGGCCCCGCCACATACAAAACTGACTGTTAATTTCCTGTGCAAAGAAGTCACAATCTCAGTGCTGTTGGAGCTGAAAATCATCCGGGCCAATAAAACGTATGTCGAAACTGGAACATACCGATGTGAGTCTGGTACAGAAGCCTGCATTGATCTGCAGTCCCTTCCCATAAGTTGATCCAAGCGGGAGTCACACATTTTCTCCATAGTGGCCATATTCCAACATTGATTTGCTAATCTTTCACTGATTATAATTGTATTTTGCTGAAAACTGAGAACTTTGAGAATTACCCTTTCCTTTAAAGATGACATTTTCCCAGACTTTACTTCAAAAGTCAGTAATGGACAGAATGCACCTTCCTCTTACCCAACTCTTTTTAAAATCCCTTCAAGGGGTTTATTCTGTAGAGTAGCAACAAGCTGTAATTCCCTACCAGAATCTCCTCCAATTCCCTATCTGAATTGGGGACGGGGGGTCATTGCTGATTAGTCTACATACTGCCCCTTCGATGCAGAGAACCAGTGCCACACTCTAATGGGCCACCAGATCTATCAGAGGCCCAGTGAGGGAGTGTTCTCTGCATAACCCAAGCCAAACCTGTACTGTGGTTGGCAAAGGTTATATCTGCTGCTCTCCTCAGGTCATTAGAATACTCCATAGTGATGCAGGTCACTTACTGGCAATGCTTCAGTGGTGTGAGACTGGGTTTACTGCTGCATCGGTTTCTGTTAATTGCTGTGCCAATATCATCTGTCCACTGGGTGTCAATGCTGCAGCAATTCTGTTTCTTTCAGAACACGGGACAAGGTAACAATATGAACATCCAACAAGTGTCTCTGCACAAGATATACCTTTAAAAATGCCCATCTAGCAGACATTCAGTAGAAATAATTGTTTCAGAAGATGTAGTCCGATGAAGCCTGACTGAGCACAGCCATCAGTATTTTATTTAGTGATGCAACTATGACGTGTGTGGGTACAAAGCAGGTTTGTGGCAAGGACTGACCAACTGCATAGTCTTTCATGACCTATGGGAAAGATCATAAGTTATGAACATGAGTCACATGTAGTAGTCTTTCATCATGGATGGACAGTTCAAATGTCTTGAAATTGATGCATACCTTCATGAAATGACAATGGCTAAGACACAAAAGCTGGTAATATTTTGTTGTGAAACTTTGCTTGGCCAGATATTGAGCATTAGTTAAAAACGCAGGTTGACTTGTTCCAACTGTTTATGGCTGTGATGGGTAAATACATAAACTAGATGAAGCCTGAGTGGGTAATCACTGTAAACACATCTGTGCACAAGGTTGCAATGATAGAACTGAAGGTGCAGGCTTCATGTACATCTTTAATGTGCTTCAGTATCTTTTAAGCCAGAAACATTTATGTGCAGCTCTATTTTCTGTGCTTAATTTTAGGTTTGTTTTCAGTTTTTCTTTTTTAATGTTTGCTTTAGTTATATTGCAGCTTAAACTGGTACATGTAGGGTTTTTGTCTTCTTATTTTAAGTCTCGAAAAACTAACCATAATCTCCGATTTCTATCCAACCCACCATTGGGATTAAGCTACCAAAGATAACTAATGTTGTAATTAAGGGTTACATTTGGCAAATCAATGATCAGGGTTTGCTTTCCAGTATAACTGTTTTTGTTTGGGTTTATGACTAAATAAATCTCAGTTATAAGCAGCTCCAGCTTGCACCTGTCTCTTGTTTTCACTCGCATTGGAATAGTCAATGTCACCATCACAGCACTGGCAGATGTTGGCAAGGATGGTTGAGGGGAGCCCAGTTTCCTGCTAGCTCTCAGTGACTGAAACTTTCACTACACAGCGACAGTCTAAGAGCAGGTAACAGATGCCAGTCTCGAAAAACACCTATCCGAAATAATCTATGTCCAGTTTCCACATACTGCCAACCTTACTTTTCAGACACCAATGTAGTCTGGATAATGGTACACCAGTCCCCACTGCCGAAAAGTCCTTGTGGGCTACATATAAGAACACTCACAAACACACCCGCAAATACTTGCACGAACAAAACAAATGCACGAACCGCACAATTAGTTACACATCTGTAGACACACAAGGAAAAATGTACACCCACACTGACATGCAGCCAGAAACTTACACACAGACTGAGCCCTTTGTGACAAACACACACACACATAGAAAGATATGGAAATGCAAAGGCATAAAGTACTAGTATACATATTTATTCACCCAAACAGACATACACAAATGGAAGGAGACCAAACACACATAAAACACCAAGCACAAATAGTCTTAAAACTATGAACAGGTTTTGAGTTGAGATTTGAAAATAAATCCCCGAAATCCTACATAAGGATTCTGTGCCAACAGCTTAACTAAACTCGTTCCCTTACTACAGAACCTCCTAAGATTGTTTACGCAAGGAAAGATGGATTTGATTTAGACAGGTTTTTATTCTGTTTTTGCACAAACATAGTGACACATCACAAGACTTTCCTTCCTGGTTTTAGACAGTGTTATACCTGCCTTTTTAATTACTTTAACAGTTTTAAGAATGTTTTAAGCCAAGGTAAAAAAACTAAATTTGGTAAATCAGATGCTTAATTTTTTATAGTGGGAAGGAATCTAATGAAAACTCTGGTTTACAGAGATGTGTTTCTGGCATAGGAGAATTAAAAACAGGTTGGACCTGATTAACCCCGGTTTTTCGCCATGCTTAAGATAGTTAAACTGTTTTAGGCCCTAAAAGAAAATCTTGTGTCTGCCGGCAGCGTTTGTAAATCAGGCCTAATAGCCTCACATCTTTCTGAAGCCCTACAACAGTCTTACCCCTCTAAGGTCAGACCCTGAAAGTTTTATTTCTATCAAACTTAATTAAAGATGTTAAAATAAACGCAGCTTCTCAACAGTATATTTCGAATTCACTATGAGTTAATTACATCGTATTACTACCATTTATGCATTTAATAAAAAAACATCTGTCAAAATTATGGGGCAAGTATTGACACCTCTGCATTTTCCTGACAACAGAAGACACAAGCAGTGGAAAAGCGGATAGGTCAGCTCGGGGGTCAGCCTTTTGGCAATTTTCATGTTGTTTTTTTTCATGTTTTTTTTTGCAAGCATTAGTATTCAAGAAGCTACGTGGCCCTCATCAATGTAAAATAAAACAGTGTCTTAAAGGCCAAACTGTGTTAGCACACATCACTGCAGTAATAGGTGATACTGATGGGAACTGCTGTGTGTGTGGACTTGTTCCTTGTGAGAGCCCAGCACGCTGTAACTCAAGGTGAACTCAGTCACTGGGTTAAGCGCACTGAAGCACTGCCCCTCGACAAATGTGACTGACACGACCACAGACCAATGAAGGAATTCAGACTGATATCTCCTATGAGTAATTATGTAATATATATAATTCTACCGACAACAAAATCTCTTGGTTAACACGGAGCTAAAAAAGCAGATCACTCGAAAGAAAGAAAGCACAAATGAAAGAAAAAGAAAGAGGAAGGCAAGAAGTAAAGAAAGAGAAGAAAGAGAAAGAAAAGGAATGAAAGAAAGAAAGAAAGAAAGAAAGGCAAGAAGTAAAGAAAGAGAAAGAAAAGGAAAAAAGGAAGAAAGAAAGAAAGAAAGAAAGAAAGAAAGAAAGAAAGAAAGAAAGAAAGAAAGAAAGAAAGAAAGAAAGAAAGAAAGAAAACACAAATGGAGGATAGAGAAAGGCAAGAAGTAAAGAAATAGAAGAAAGGCAAGAATGAAAGTTAAAGAAAGAAGAAAGCAAGAAAGAAAAAAGAAAGAAACAAAGAAAGAAGGAAAAAAAGAAAGAAAGAAAGTGCCAGCATGTACAGTTCTGATAGTGCAGCCTCTCTTTGTGCTCTTTCAGCACTAGAAGCAATGGTCCACATTTGATCCTTTCTCTATATCCACAGTGTACTAAGGTCCCGGGTGCCCGGGGTTGCCCATCATATCCAGGTAAAATGCCCAGAGGCGACAACTCGGTCACTAGCCAATATGCTAGTTGGCCCACTCCTCTTTGGTCTCATATTTACGGTAATGTCTGGCACCTGGCAATCTGAGAGTGCAATAACCGTGCCATTCTGCAGATGTTGGGACCTTTCCTCGACTCTGAGGAGCTTGGTAGCCCATCCTAGAGATGTGGCTACCTGTGGGCTACACGCTCACAGGAAAACCTGTTTGAGCACTGGCTTTCCCTCTCTGGTCCAGTCTCAGCTAGTTTGAGTGAACAATAAACAGACTCTCAGGGTGTCATGAACATTTGCCCTTCAAAGGTGTCTTCCCCTTTGGCGCTCGCCTTTTGAGCTAAAACCCTGATTGACTTCCTGAGAGGGGAGGTCACAACTTGCCCTGGCAGCAAATTCCTTTGTTCTCAAGCCTGGGAGTTGTCCACACATTTCCCCAGGTGGCTATCTGTTGTCCAGGGCCTTTGTAAGTGCACTGAACCAGCTAGGTCACAGAGTTCCAACCTTCAGTCACAATATGTTTATTTAGACCATTAGTCTTTAAACAGTATAAACACATAAACATTGATCATCTTGAATAAACACATTCCATAAAGTGACATACAGAATTTAAAATATTATAAAAAAAGCACAAAAAAAAGTAAAACCTAAATGTCCTTAAATATGCACTGTAGATTCAGTGGGTAAACGTATCTGCTGCTTGAGTTCTAAATGCGAAAACTTGCACATTCGTATAGATTGTCTAAAAGTTTTGCCCGTTCGGAAAACAATTTTGTGCCCTATTTTTATACAATATATAGCGTTAGTAATCGCATGCAAGCAGCGGCACTTTTAACTGACATGCACTTCCTGGATGTAGCATGTGCCTTTAGAAGTATTTATGGGAATATAAGAAGGCTAGTTATTTTTATTCACTTTAGGAAGAGGTGTTGGTGCTAAATTCACAAGGCCTAGGTAGAGACTCAAAATACTGTGTATATTTTATGACATTTAGGCTCATATTTATACTTTTTTTAGCGCCGCATTTGCGTCATTTTTTTATGAAAAAGCGACGCAAACTTGCAAAAAACAATTGTATTTTGTACGTTTGTGCCATTTTTGTGTCAAAAAGTGGCGCAAATACGTCACTAAAAAAGTCAAAATATGAGCCCTAGGTTTTACTGGGTTTTAAGTATGGTTTTTATTATTTGAATTCCTGTATGTCATTCTTGGGGATGTATTTATTCAAGATGATCGATGTTTGTGTGTTTTATATTGTTTAAAGTCTAATGATTTTTGTCTTAGACTGTTTTCCTTTTCAGGTCTTCTACCAAATGTGGGGACTGGGATGCTTGTAGGAGGACTACATGGACACTGGTACTAACACCTACATTGTCTGGGGGGCGGACCAGTGGTGAGGATTGAGCACAATAGGTGTTGTTCCACTACCACTATTTCACTCCCCTCCCATGGGTACAAGTCTTAAATTACTTTCCCCAAATATTTGTGGCCTTAATTCCCCGAACATAAACAAACCTGAGTATATATCCTACTTCATGACCCAGACATTGTCTTCTTATAAGAGACCCACCTCTGGGGGACAGATAGAAATAGAATGGCACATCCTAAATATCTCGCGTGACACTGGTCGTTTACGAATTCTAAAACACTGGGTGTGGGGATACTTTGCAATTCACAACTTGGATCCTATATCACTAAAGTGGCACGGGACAGTGACGGTCAGCTTTTGATACTGCATATGACCCGGGAGTAAACCGAAGCTTAGGCTGCTTAATATCTATGCCCCTAAAACATCACAAGATTTCCATCTCCGATGAGGTTTGCAAGACCAACTATGGGGGGCAGAGGGGGCATGATTGTAGGAAAAGATTCAAGTTTGATATGGGCTCCTGCCATGCACAGAACCTCCTCATCGTAGCAGGGCATGGTGGCCATGTCAGCTCAACTGAAAAGGGAGATAATAGACCTGGGATTCATTGATGCCTGGCGCTATAAACACCCCGACACTAGGGATTACGCCTTCTATTCTCATTTTCATACTTTCTACTTTAGGATTGATTACCTCTTCGTGTCACACCCTCGACATGGTGGTCATGTGTGACATCTATATCTTACACATTCATGTTTGTAATTGATGTGGACACTCTCAACTTTACATTCTGGGTCTTTCCTGTGCTGGTCCTTGCTCCGATGAGTCCTCCGTGACGCAGTGGATGTGGAAGAGATCTGCCAGGGTATAGTAGACTTCTTCACACAGAGACACTACAAGATGTTACACTACAAATGCTATGGGATGGGGTTAAGGCAACTATTCAGGGGGTAATATCTTCCATAGCCATAGCCCAACACAGGGAGGCATGTATTGTGGAGGATAACTTGCCTGAAGAAATAAAAATGCTAAAACATCAAGACAAGCTGACACCCAACCAGCGACTCAAGAGACACCTAGCAGTACTGAGCGGGCAACTGAGGGTGCACAGGATGAACAGAGCAGAGTGCTCCCTTTTAGCACTCAACCAAAAGTATTATGAAGGGGGTAACAAAGTAGGTACACTTCCGGTTTATAGATGAGACCAGGTTCAGGCAAAAGCACACATTGCCAATCTGTGCTTGAAGGCAGGGGCTTGGGCGACATCTGAACGCAATAAACAGAGTGAGTTCTCTAACTGCTATCAAGCCCTCTATAACAACATAGAGGCCCCACAGATGCTCATTCAGAAGTACCTGGAGGGCTGTGGGTGGGAACCCCTGCACCCCCAACATGCGGAGCTACTGGAGGCACTCATCTCAATGGAGGAGCTTCACTTAACACTCCGAGCCTTGTCACTTGGCAATACGCCAGGGCCAGATGGCATACCGGTTAGCTTCTACAGGCTGCTTCTCTCCAAGCTGGGTGAACACCTGTTACGCCTGCTTAACTCATTGAGGCATGTGTCTGGCATCACTGTGTCCATAGCAACCACGGTAATCACGCTTATCCCCACGCCTGGAAAAGACCGGACACTCCGTTCCCCTTATCGCCCTATTGGATTATAAAATATAGATGTCAAACTCTTTACTAAGTGTAGGAGGCTGGCCTGGCTTATAGTGGGTACCTTGTGGTACTTACACCTTGTGCCAGGTCCAGTTATCCCTTATTAGTGGATTAGAAGTGTTCTAGCAGATTAGGCTGATAGAAGTAGCTATAGCAGAGCAGCTTAGGCTGAACTAGGAGACATGCAAAGCTCCTACTATACCACATATATCACTTAGCACTATATCAAAAGAAAACACAATACTTAGAGTTACTAAAAATAAACTTTATTTTAGTGACAATATGCCAAAAGTATATCAGAGGATATACTCCCTTATGAGGTAAGTAAAGTACACAGAATATACTCACAAACCAAAATCAGGTAAGTAAACAGGTAGAAAAATAGTGCAAACACTGTAGAACACAATAGAATGCAATAGGAGACAATAGGCCTAGGGGCAACACAAACCATACACTCCAAAAGTGGAATGCGAACCACAAATGGACCCCAGGCCTAGTGTAGTGTGTAGAGGGTCACTGGGAGTGTAAGAATACACCAAGGGTGTCCAAGATACCCCACGCCAAGACCCTGAAAAGTAGGAGTAAAGTTACCCTACTACCCCAGAAAGACAGTAAAGACGAGATAGAGATTCTGCAAAGACAACAACTGACTGCAAAGCACTGAAGACAGAGTCCTGGTCCTGAGGACCTGTAAAGGAAGGGGACCAAGTCCAAGAGTCACGCAAGTGTCCAGGGGGGACAGGAGCCCACTAAACCCCAGATGAAGGTGCAAAGGGGCTGTCTCTGGGTGGAAGAAGCCAAAGATTCTGCAACAACAGAAGGGGCCAGGAAATTCTCCTTTAGTCAGAAGATGTCCCATGGCATGCTGGAGGATGCAGAGTTGTTTCCACGCATAAAGACCACAAACAAGCCTTGCTAGCTGCAAGAGTTGCGGTTAAAGGTTTTGGGTGCTGCCAGGGCCCAGAAAGAACCAGGAGGTCGCCCCTTGGAGGAGAAGACAGAAGGGGTGCTCAGCAATACGGAGAGCCCACGCAGAAGCAGACAGCACCTGCAGAAGCACCTAAACAGGCATTCAGAATATCTGAGCACAACGGTCGACTCAGCACAACAAAAGAGAGTCCCACGAAGTCGGAGTCCAACTCAGTGAGTTGGACAATGCAGGACAGAGTGCTGGGGACCTGGGCTAGGCTGTGCATGAAGGAAGTCTTGCAAAAGTGCACAGAAGCCCGAGCAGCTGCAGTTTGATTGCAATGTGAACTCAGTGTAAATGTCAATAAGCACACAACGCACATTAATATGCAATGTCAAATTGGGCATGAATCTCACTGAACAACACCACACATAATAATCAGTCTAACAGTGTTAAACATTGATTATTGTATATACACTGGAGGAAAACATTGATACCCTCACCCCAACGGTATAAGGTGTGCACCCGCTGTCAGCACTAGGCCCACCCTCACATTCCCCATGATCAGTGTAACATGTTCAATCCAGGATGTGCCTCAGGGTTGACAGTAGCTAAAAAAATGTATATTACAGTATATCCACACTCTTGCCTGGGCCCACAGCCTCAGCTGCCTAGTACGTGTGATGCCAACTTCATGAATTCCCTGGCAGAACCAGAGTACCCAGCAACACCACAGTGCTGCCCCTGCATTCACTCGTTCTCCCTCAGACTGACTCCCTCACATCCAACCCTCACCTATGCACTGGCCTGGGAATCAGTTGATGCAGGTATGCATGCACACACTCTCAAACACCCTAGCTTCTAGCACCCTAATGCAATGCCCTGATAACTGGTAAGTGAATGGCCATACGTTTGCTAACCCTCTGGGTCCCAACCCGACCACCACCTGCCAACCATCCTCCAGTTAATCTTGCCCCACTGCAACTCTCAAAGCATATAGTACTTTCTCCTGGTCACCCAGCTGCTCCTAACTCCACAGGTGTCAGGTCAAGGTTGGGGATCGGAAAGACAACAGGCAGAAAACAATTAAGGAAGAGATGTTCAGGCTCTCAATAGGAGGTTCACTCAGAGGTCTGCAAAACACAGAGGGATGGTCACTGGGGTCAGCCGTTAGACTTGGAGGCACCTAGCCCCGCCACATAATCCAATGTTATCAAATAGTATCCAACTTCAACACCTCCAGAATGGAGAGGCACCATCCGGGTGTGTTGACTCGAACCGCTCTCAACACTAGGTTCATGTCACTGGACTGGAGACACCCTGGCTGGTGCCCGTGAAATTCCAGTGGCCACAGACAGGTTTGATCTGATGAAGAAAGTGCTCAGTGCCGTACCCCTCTGGATTGAGGTACTCTGCCCAGTACGCTATGACCTTAGCAGTACTAGACTCTCCGGATGGACACACTTGGTGCAAGTTCCGTCCTGCAGTACTAAGTCATGTAAAGTACTTTCTTGGGTTGTACCCACACCTCTACAGGTTCCAACCTAGGGTCACACAAGAGAAATGCTTCCCACTCAACCTCAACGAGCCCCCATCGTTGAGGTTGAGTGGAGATGGTCGCTGCCGTCATCCCTGAGGAGATCGTCACAGGGATTCAAGGACAGGACAGCACAGACTATCAGGAGAAAACACACATGCAGGGTAAGTCGCATGGGGAATTAAAATGCACTAATGTCAACTACAACCGGGGGGGATACCGACCACAAAATGCATGGAAGTCATGATATACATGGAGTGGCATGGGTAAAGGGGTATGGCATGGGGGCATGTCCTGTACAGAGAGAAGCTGGGGCACACCATAACACAACACCAACAACAGTTCCATGGGGGTATGCTGCCATGTCAACGATGGAGCAAAGGTAAAGCCACGCCAAGAGGTAAGGGCACAACGTCAAACTGACATCCCGTCACACGTGAGCCACTACACCCCCTACATTAACTAGGGCCCAATTAACAACCTCTAGCCATACCAACAACTGGAATGTAACAGTGACAACAGTTGCCACTACCACCTCCGTTGTGTGTGCAGCTCAAGCAGCCAATGGCAGTAACGTCCCCATGGATCATACACACCTAAATTAGTGGGTTGAGGATGACAACTTTAACAATCCCCTAAAACAAGGCAAATGTTCCATTCCTGTCAATTGTGAATGCCCATAGTTGCCGCCAACAACAGCATTGAGGGGGAGGAAACATGTAACTGGTCACTGAAATACACCTGCACAGTCAGAGGAGGAAACAGGACACTGCCACGACTATCAGGGCAATCCAATCTCCACACATTCCCCAACATCAGCTGTACCCATTACCAATGCTAACATCCATATCGTGCCATAACAATGCTATGCATAGGATACGCGACATTTCAACTACATATAAGTGGATGTGAAAGATCAGAGACTGGTGCAGGTCCAGATTGTTAAGTGTGCTGTTAGTGCCATCAGAGCACCCACAGCCAGTGAAAGGTCTCACCATGAGAAAGGATGTAGACGGAGGGTGGAGTAGGACAAGATGGTGGCAATGCACTATTTGGCCTAAGACAACACTAGAGGAGATGATGCCGACAAGTCTAATAACTTACCACAATACATGTGACATGCAGGTGGGGCATAGGCCTGGGAGAATGCCCATCTGAAACAAGATCACAATGTGAAATCCTCACAAGGCAGGCATGTCACATCACCAATGCCACAACACAGACACACTAATTGTACCCTATTTCATTGCAGAGGACGATGGACCTCCTGCGGATATGCCTGTCCAGGACTACCCTAATGAAATGGATGACGAGCTGACAAACATCAGCCACCAGACCCTCCAAGATGTCCTTGGAACCGTCCAGACCCTACCTTCTGTCACAAGGAGGAGTACAGAACAAGCAGCCATCACAGAGGACCCACCCACAACCCCAATTGTAAGACCTGCCAGCTCCAATACAGATGAGGACTCAGATGACACAGGCACCAGATTTGAGAGAACTGTATTCGGAGTACAGCGGGAGCTGGCCAAGGAGGTGTGGGTGGGGATGCAAAATATGGCAGCCAGCCTAGAGGGGGTGCGTTCGGGCATGATGTCAACTGAAGAACAGGCAGCAGCTATGCAAGGGCGAACAACTATCTTGCAGGAACCTGAAAAAAGGCTGAAGAAAATCAGCACAGCTGTAATATAGTTGACCCAACACCCACAACAGCAATCCTGTCAACGCGTGCACGAATGCAACATTGAACCCCTCAGGGCTGACCTGGCTGCCTACCATTGTGATGTGGCTGCTATTCTCAAGAACCAGCAGATCCTTTTTGCCTTGGAGTACTGCCCTTAAGACCTTCACAGGTAGCAGCAACCGGGATGTCTGACTCCACGTCTTCTAACACTGAGGTGTGTGTTGCCCCTTCACAACCACCACCAACAAGGACAGAGGAGGCAACACACACATCAGAAGAAGAAGACATGGAATAGATCACATTCACACATAAAAGTACCCGGAAGCACTAGTCCCTGCCACATGGCCACCTATTACCAAGGTCCAGTGCTTTGTAACATGCCAGTCTTGCAATAACTGCACTCATTGACTGTTCTGCAAACCACTGTATATCTTGTCAGCCTGCCCAGTGCTTGTCTCTCTCTTACTCATTGGCAAATCCTGTCCCCCTGCACTGTCTGACACATCACCCCAGTATGTCAAATGCATTTTCCTTTAGCACTTGTGTAGGATCACAATGGAAGATGTCACTATAATGGACTCACAATCATGGACAATGTACATATCGCACTACAGCACTGTTCAATAAATAGCACTTACACAACCACTTTGTCTCTGTGTAATGTGACACATCAACCGTGCAGTAGATCACTGAAATGTTCCTCCTGTCAAATTACATAGCTTGTCAATACAACTGTCCTGAAATAATGTAGTCTGCTAACTATGCACAGTGGCCTGGATTGCACCATACTCTGCCCTCCCTGAGGGTAATATCTGATGAAAATAGAAACCATACAACATAATGCTGTGTTGTACAGAATAATGCTTCCTCAAGAGATATCTAAGCCATTAAATAGTGGCAACTGAATGTTGGCACCATGCAATACTAACACATATAACATTGCCCACAAATCTAAGCAAACAGTCAACAAACTGCATGCATGAAGGTGTCTGAGTTTACATCCAAATAAGTAATCATGCTGAACAGTGTCACAAATTATCTATGTGAGTCATGAACACAATATTACAAGAGTGCTTACTACCACTCAGCTAATAAGGGTTTCCTTGAACATCACACTGCAGTCAGACATAACACAATGTCCCCAATCATAAATCTGGAAGCACTGTATGTGACATTGAAAACACACTTAATGAAAAAAAACACATTGGGATCCATAGTAACTGTGATTGGTGGTTGCAATGAATGGTCTAATCTTTTCAAGGTAGCTCTGGGGTAGCTGCCAATGTTACAGCTCAGTTGGGATTTGTTCGCAGCATAGGACACAAATGTAATACAACAGAATTCATGTACACTTATGCCAAGGCCCTGATCTACAAGCATTTCACACATACTGTGAAGGGTTCACTAGATATTTATTAAACGGTAATAACAGAAGAGAAAACTCGGGGAAAAGCCTTACCTACCCTAATCTACCCTAACTACTCATTACCCACAACTGTCCCTAACTAACCTAAGCTTCAATCATATCACAGTGAACTTGTGAGTGTACGAGGTAAAGAACACAGACATGAGAGAGATGCTTGCTCTGCAAATACTTACCATCTCATTCGTAATTGAGTGGGAGACTATCGTACTTATTGTTCTTGGTTGATTTGTCGTAATGTTGTAATGCATACATGGGAAGTGTTGGTTGTATGTGAAGTTTAGGAGATGTGCTAGGATCATGATATGGTGATCATCTTGTCATGCATATGCAAAGTGTGCGGCAAAGAAGTGTAAGATAGATAGATGCATAGGCTACATACCACCTTTCTTTAAACTTACCTGGACAGGAGCAGGTCATCTATTTCAACTCAGACACTGTCCTGAATGCAAGACTGTTATCAATGATCTTTAGTCATGCCAAGAGTGCTGGCCCTATGTTTTAGTCCTCAAAGATGTGCTATGCTCACACCAACCGCAAGGGAAAGCTATCCTGCCCAATGAAGCAAAGTGACTCACTGGTTTATGAGTAAGAGGGGTCGGTCGATAGACTTTCCTAGGGAGATCATAATAATCAGAAGAACACCAGGGATTGGGTCGGAAAAAGGAATCTGCAGGGTGGTGTTGTGATGATGTCGCAGTCGTACAAAGGTGCCACCCAGGCTCGCTGACGTCAGTTTCTTTTCACGGCTTTCCACACCAGCAGCGCAGAGCCATGAATAACACTGAAATTGGAGCACCAGCGCTAAGGGCCTGAATGGGGAATTTCTGAGCCTAGAAATCAGTTTGCAAGTGGGAAGGATGGGTGGGTCAGTAAGGAATCTGCAACTAGAATATGTCTCTACGAGATAAATCATTACCAAAGGTAAGTAAGTTTTTCATCTGACAGAGACTTCTAGTTGCCGATTCCTTACCTTAGAATAGATGCCCAAGCAATACCAGGTGGGCTGCGAATCAAAATCTTACTAAGAAGTCCTGCAGGACCGAATAACCAAAGTAGACGTCTCTGCGGACCTGACTGTCCAGGCAGTCATGTCTTGTGAACGTGTGCAAGGGGTCACAAGGGGCAAGCCAGGGGTTGCAGTAGCGACCCCAGGCAATCCCTAAATGACCTCCATGAGCACAATGAACTTTATTGCATTTTGCACCCTGTATGCCTATGCCAGAAAACGTTTTCTGACCCCTATGAGAATACTTTGGGCAAGATGTATCAAAATCACATTTTGCATTCCCTAAATAGCGAATTTTAAGAAATCGCTCTTTAGGGAATGCAAAATGCTATGTAACAAAATAGTGGTTCTCTCATAGCGATTCCTACAGAATCGCAATCGCTCTTAGGGAATCACTATTAGGGTTTGAGACTCTATTCATTCCTATGCGCCTCAAGGCCCGTACGTGTGAATGGTTTTGCATTTCCTAATTTGAGATTTCCTATTAGGAAGCTGCAAATTAGGAAATGCAAAACCAAGTGTGCCAAGGGTCTAAGGCCCCCATTGATGCACCACATAAAAAAAATATGCACATGTAAATGCCCCTGGGGCATGTGTGCGCTACATGACACTTTAAAAAATGCATTTTTAATGCATTTCTTAAAATTGCACATGGTTACAATCAGTTTGGAGTTCATATTAATAGCATTTCCTAAATGACCAATTCGCATTTAGGAAATGCTTATTACATGAGCATAGGGATTCGCAAATTGGAATGCCCCAATTGTGATTTCCTATTTAGGGGATTGTAAAGTGTGATTCCCTATTTGGAATCGCAATTTTAGCGAATTGCAAAACATTGTGATTCCCTAAAAATGGGACTTCAATGCCTTTCATACATTGTGAAAGGTTATTTTGCATTCACAAACGGTTAAATTTACCGATTTGCATAGTTTATGAATGCAAAATATTTTGATATTTCTGGCCCTAATTTTCATAGGGTGGCTTTTGAATTGCTGCAAAAACTAAAAAAGTTGGAGATGTGTGTTGCCATGGGAAACTTTGTAATCTCGCCCCGAGAATAAGAAAGAGATATCCTGAAGTATAAATCTCCCCATTTTGTTTGTTAACGTGGGTCCTGTAGGTTGGGGGAACTTTGTGCAGCATCCTCTCTGTATCTCAGATGTGTTATGCTCAGGACTGTTCTGTTTTATTCTTTGTAGTGTATTTATATTACATATTTTTATGGAATGTTTTATGAATGTTACTGTTTATTGGAATTGATGTTATATTGATTGAATGTTTTCTCTCTGTGTACTTTTATGGTCCTTACATTGTTGATGTATTCTTCTTTGCCAAACTAAGATTGAGTTACTGAGCTTTCTAATAGAATATTTGTTCGCTTTCCATTTCATACAACTTTATTAACTAACACACAGTTTAGTATGTTGGTGCTCCAGAGTAGCTTGCACTTACTTCTGCGCTGCTTGAGAGAGGAGAAAACAGAGACATGTTATGATTATTTGAACTAATTTTGTTTTATGTAATTTTCAAGATTACATTGACTGCAGATGAAAATGCTATTGACACATACTGCGATTATGTTATGAGTAGGTAGAAGCATTTTTGTTTTTGTTACAGTGTCAAAGCCAAAAGATTCTGGCTCATCCAGTGACTTCTTCAGACTGTTCCTTTTGGGCTTGTTCCGTTCTTCACTGCTAATGAACCTTGGAAAAATGCAGCAGCAAACTTCTTTATCCGTGGTGTCCTGCAATTATTGGGAAATTAAGCTCCTATTCTTGAAAACCATTGCTCAAAATATACAGCAGAATGCATCATTCTTGGTGATGAAAGCTTTCTTTTGAGAAAAAAATAACCGTGCTGCAAATTTACATAAAATGCTGCTTTATCACCACTAACTGATAACTGGCTTTTAATTTGTGTTACAGCATCAAAATAGGGACCGCACTGAAACCTCCATAGCTGTTGACCATGGACTCAATCACTATCTATAACGGGTGTTTGTTTGTTGGACTCAATAGGACGTTTACTGCAGATGTTCTAAATCTGGTGAATGAAAGCTTCAATGACTGCACCTCCTCTGTGAAGATCGTCGGGCAGCCCTGGATCTTGTATGAGCATCCACACTATGAGGGACGGTGTGTAGCCTTAGACGAGGGAGAATGCTTAAGGTTTGGTTCAGGAGACCAATCTAGTGTCTGCAAACATGCATGACAAGATGAGCTCTCACAGGGTCCAGAGTGGAGCATGGGTTCTGTATGAGGATGTAAACAGAGGTGGCAGGTGCATTGTAGCCAGGGCAGGTGAATATTTACCAGATTACTGCAATATCGGTTTTAATGATCAAGTCTCCCAAGTGTATCCCCTGTTTGCTGGGACATGCTCTGTGACAGCCACAATTCTGTGGAACTAGAAAAAGGTACAGAGTGAAAGAAACGTTCAGATAGATCAGTACCTTTACACCAACAACATAAACGTAGATCAGTAGTTCACTACCAATTCTTCCAAAGAGTTTGAAAAATATATCTCCCATAGCTTCGAATTCAGCAATGAGACATCAATCAAGGTGGGGACATCCTTTACCTTGTAAGGAGTGGTCAATATTGAGGTAGAGGTGTCCAACACCTTCACAGTGACGAAAGGTGAAACTGAGGCATTCACCACGAGGAAAAAACAGAGTTGAGCATTCTGAAGAAGGCCCCGCCACATACAAAACTGACTGTTAATTTCCTGTGCAAAGAAGTCACAATCTCAGTGCTGTTGGAGCTGAAAATCATCCGGGCCAATAAAACGTATGTCGAAACTGGAACATACCGATGTGAGTCTGGTACAGAAGCCTGCATTGATCTGCAGTCCCTTCCCATAAGTTGATCCAAGCGAGAGTCACACATTTTCTCCATAGTGGCCATATTCCAACATTGATTTGCTAATCTTTCACTGATTATAATTGTATTTTGCTGAAAACTGAGAACTTTGAGAATTACCCTTTCCTTTAAAGATGACATTTTCCCAGACTTTACTTCAAAAGTCAGTAATGGACAGAATGCACCTTCCTCTTACCCAACTCTTTTTAAAATCCCTTCAAGGGGTTTATTCTGTAGAGTAGCAACAAGCTGTAATTCCCTACCAGAATCTCCTCCAATTCCCTATCTGAATTGGGGACGGGGGGTCATTGCTGATTAGTCTACATACTGCCCCTTCGATGCAGAGAACCAGTGCCACACTCTAATGGGCCACCAGATCTATCAGAGGCCCAGTGAGGGAGTGTTCTCTGCATAACCCAAGCCAAACCTGTACTGTGGTTGGCAAAGGTTATATCTGCTGCTCTCCTCAGGTCATTAGAATACTCCATAGTGATGCAGGTCACTTACTGGCAATGCTTCAGTGGTGTGAGACTGGGTTTACTACTGCATCGGTTTCTGTTAATTGCTGTGCCAATATCATCTGTCCACTGGGTGTCAATGCTGCAGCAATTCTGTTTCTTTCAGAACACGGGACAAGGTAACAATATGAACATCCAACAAGTGTCTCTGCACAAGATATACCTTTAAAAATGCCCATCTAGCAGACATTCAGTAGAAATAATTGTTTCAGAAGATGTAGTCCGATGAAGCCTGACTGAGCACTGCCATCAGTATTTTATTTAGTGATGCAACTATGACGTGTGTGGGTACAAAGCAGGTTTGTGGCAAGGACTGACCAACTGCATAGTCTTTCATGACCTATGGGAAAGATCATAAGTTATGAACATGAGTTACATGTAGTAGTCTTTCATCACGGATGGACAGTTCAAATGTCTTGAAATTGATGCATACCTTCATGAAATGACAATGGCTAAGACACAAAAGCTGGTAATATTTTGTTGTGAAACTATGCTTGGCCAGATATTGAGCATTAGTTAAAAACGCAGGTTGACTTGTTCCAACTGTTTATGGCTGTGATGGGTAAATACATAAACTAGATGAAGCCTGAGTGGGTAATCACTGTAAACACATCTGTGCACAAGGTTGCAATGATAGAACTGAAGGTGCAGGCTTCATGTACATCTTTAATGTGCTTCAGAGTCTTTTAAACCAGAAACATTTATGTGCAGCTCTATTTTCTGTGCTGAATTTTAGGTTTGTTTTCAGTTTTTCTTTTTTAATGTTTGCTTTAGTTATATTGCAGCTTAAACTGGTACATGTAGGGTTTTTATCTTCTTATTTTAAGTCTCGAAAAACTAACCATAATCTCCGATTTCTATCCAACCCACCATTGGGATTAAGCTACCAAAGATAACTAATGTTGTAATTAAGGGTTACATTTGGCAAATCAATGATCAGGGTTTGCTTTCCAGTATAACTGTTTTTGTTTGGGCTTATGACTAAATAAATCTCAGTTATAAGCAGCTCCAGCTTGCACCTGTCTCTTGTTTTCACTCGCATTGGAATAGTCAATGTCACCATCACAGCACTGGCAGATGTTGGCAAGGATGGTTGGGGGAGCCCAGTTTCCTGCTAGCTCTCAGTGACTGAAACTTTCACTACACAGCGACAGTCTAAGAGCAGGTAACAGATGCCAGTCTCGAAAAACACCTATCCGAAATAATCTATGTCCAGTTTCCACATACTGCCAACCTTACTTTTCAGACACCAATGTAGTCTGGATAATGGTACACCAGTCCCCACTGCCGAGAAGTCCTTGTGGGCTACATATAAGAACACTCACAAACACACCCGCAAATACTTGCACGAACAAAACAAATGCACGAACCTCACAATTAGTTACACATCTGTAGAGACACAAAGAAAAATGTACACCCACACTGACATGCAGCCAGAAACTTACACACAGACTGAGCCCTTTGTGACAAACACACACACACACAGAAAGATATGGAAATGCAAAGGCATAAAGTACTAGTATACACATTTATTCACCCAAACAGACATACACAAATAGAAGGAGACCAAACACACATAAAACACCAAGCACAAATAGTCTTAAAACTATGAACAGGTTTTGAGTTGAGATTTGAAAATAAATCCCCGAAATCCTGCATAAGGATTCTGTGCCAACAGCTTAACTAAACTCGTTCCCTTACTACAGAACCTCCTAAGATTGTTTACGCAAGGAAAGATGGATTTGATTTAGACAGGTTTTTATTCTGTTTTTGCACAAACATAACGACACATCACAAGTCTTTCCTTCCTGGTTTTAGACAGTGTTATACCTGCCTTTTTAATTACTTTGACAGTTTTAAGATTGTTTTAAGCCAATGTAAAAAAAACTAAATTTGGTAAATCAGATGCTTAATTTTTTATAGTGGGAAGGAATCTAATGAAAAGTCTGGTTTACAGAGATGTGTTTCTGGCATAGGAGAATTAAAAACAGGTTGGACCTGATTAACTCCGGTTTTTCGCCATGCTTAAGATAGTTAAACCGTTTTATGCCCTAAAAGACAATCTTGTGTCTGCCGGCAGCGTTTGTAAACCAGGCCTAATAGCCTCACATCTTTCTGAAGCCCTACAACAGTCTTACCCCTCTAAGGTCAGACCCTGAAAGTTTTATTTCTATCAAACTTAATTAAAGATGTTAAAATAAACGCAGGTTCTCAACAGTATATTTCGAATTCACTATGAGTTAATTACATCGTATTACTACCATTTATGCATTTAATAAAAAAACATCTGTCAAAATTATGGGGCAAGTATTGACACCTCTGCATTGTCCTGACAACAGAAGACACAAGCAGTGGAAAAGCGGAGAGGTCAGCTTGGGCGCCAGCCTTTGGCAATTTTCATGTTGTTTTTTTTCATGGTTTTTTGCAAGCTTTAGTATTCAAGAAGCTACGTGGCCCTCATCAATGTAAAATAAAACAGTGTCTGAAAGGCCAAACTGTGTTAGCACACAGCACTGCAGTAATAGGTGATACTGAAGGGAACTACTGTGTGTGTGGACTTGTTCCTTGTGAGAGCCCAGCACGCTGTAACTCAAGGTGAACTCAGTCACTGGCTTAAGCGCACTGAAGCACTGCCCTCGACAAATGTGACTGACACGACCACAGACCAATGAAGGAATTCAGACTGAAATCTCCTATGAGTAATTATGTAATATACATAATTCTACAGAGAACAACATCTCTTGGTTAACACAGAGCTAAAAAAGCAGATCACTTGAAAGAAAGAAAGCACAAATGAAAGAAAAAGAAAGAGGAAGGCAAGAAGTAAAGAAAGAGAAGAAAGAGAAAGAAAAGGAATGAAAGAAAGAAAGAAAGAAAGAGAGAACAAATGAAAGAAAAACAAAGACGAAGGCAAGAAGTAAAGAAAGAGAAGAAAGAGAAAGAAAAGGAATGAAAGAAAGAAAGGAAGAAAGAAAGAAAGAAAGAAATAAAGAAAGAAAGAAAGAAAGAAAGAAAGAAAGAAAGAAAGAAAGAAAACACAAATGGAGGAAAGAGAAAGCCAAGAAGTAAAGAAATAGAAGAAAGGCAAGAATGAAAGTTAAAGATAGAAGAAAGCAAGAAAGAAAAAAGAAAGAAGGAAAGAAATAAAGAAAGAAAGTGCCAGCATGTACAGTTCTGATAGTGCAGCCTCTCATTTGATCCTTTCTCTAAATCCACAGTGTACTGAGGTCCCGGGTGCCAGGGGTTGCCGATCATATCCAGGTAAAATGCCCAGAGGCGACAACTCGGTCACTAGCAAATGGGCTAGTTGGCCCACTCCTTTTTGGTATCACATTTACGGTGATGTGTGGCACCTGGCAATCTGAGAGTGCAATAACCGTGCCATTTTGCAGATGTTGGGACCTTTCCTCGACTCTGAGGAGCTTGGTAGCCCATCCTAGAGATGTGGCTACCTGTGGGCTACACGCTCACAGGAAAACCTGTTTGAGCACTGGCTTTCCCTCTCTGGTCCAGTCTCAGCTAGTTTGAGTGAACAATAAACAGACTCTCAGGCGTGTCATGAACATTTGCCCTTCAAAGGTGGCTTCCCCTTTGAAGCTCGCCTTTTGAGCTAAAACCCTGATTGACTTCCTGAGAGGGGAGGTCACACCTTGCTCTGGCAGCAAATTCCTTTGTTCTTAAGCCTGGGAGTTGTCCACACATTTCCCCAGGTGGCTATCTGTTGTCCAGGGCCTATGTAAGTGCACTGAACCAGCTAGGTCACAGAGTTCCAACCTTCAGTCACAAAAATGTTTATTTAGACCATTAGTCTTTAAACAGTATAAACACATAAACATTGATCATCTTGAATAAACACATTCCCTAAAGTGACATACAGATTTTAAAATATTACAAACAAAGCAAAAACAAAAGTAAAACCTAAATGTCCTTAAATATGCACTGTAGATTCAGTGGGTAAACGTATCTGCGGCTTGAGTTCTAAATGCGAAAACTTGCACATTCGTATAGATTGTCTAAAAGTTTTGCCCGTTCGGAAAACCATTTTATGCCCTATTTTAAAAAGAATAAATAGCGTTAGTAATCGCATGCAAGCAGTGGCACTTTTAACTGACATGCACTTCCTGGATGTAGCATGTGCCATTAGAAGTATTTATGGGAATATAAGAAGGCTAGTTATTTTTATTCACTTTAGGAAGAGGTGTTGGTGCTAAATTCACAAGGCCTAGGTAGAGACTCAAAATACTGTGTATATTTTATGACATTTAGGCTCATATTTATACTTTTTTTAGCGCCGCATTTGCGTCATTTTTTTATGAAAAAGCGACGCAAACTTGCAAAAAACAATTGTATTTTGTACGTTTGTGCCATTTTTGTGTCAAAAAGTGGCGCAAATACGTCACTAAAAAAGTCTAAATATGAGCCCTAGGTTTTACTGGGTTTTAAGTATGGTTTTTATTATTTGAATTCCTGTATGTCATTCTTGGGGATGTATTTATTCAAGATGATCGATGTTTGTGTGTTTTATATTGTTTAAAGTCTAATGATTTTTGTCTTAGACTGTTTTCCTTTTCAGGTCTTCTACCAAATGTGGGGACTGGGATGCTTGTAGGAGGACTACATGGACACTGGTACTAACACCTACATTGTCTGGGGGGCGGACCAGTGGTGAGGATTGAGCACAATAGGTGTTGTTCCACTACCACTATTGCACTCCCCTCCCATGGGTACAAGTCTTAAATTACTTTCCCCAAATATTTGTGGCCTTAATTCCCCGAACATAAACAAACCTGAGTATATATCCTACTTCATGACCCAGACATTGTCTTCTTATAAGAGACCCACCTCTGGGGGACAGATAGAAATAGAATGGCACATCCTAAATATCTCGCGTGACACTGGTCGTTTACGAATTCTAAAACACTGGGTGTGGGGATACTTTGCAATTCACACCGTGGATCCAATGTCACTAAAGTGGCACGGAAAAGTGACGGTCGGCTTTTGATACTGCATATGACCCGGGAGTAAACTGAAGCTCAGGCTGCTAAATATCTATGCCCCTAAAACATCACAAGATTTCCATCTCCAGTGAGTCTTTCAAGAACAACTATGGGGGGCAGAGGGAGACATGATTGTAGGAAAAGAATCAAGTTTGATATGGGCTCCTGCCATGCACAGAACCTCCTCATCGTAGCAGGGCATGGTGGCCATGTCAGCTCAACTGAAAAGGGAGATAATAGACCTGGGATTCATTGATGCCTGGCACTATAAGCATCCCAACACTAGGGATTACGCCTTCTATTCTCATTTTCATACTTTCTACTTTAGGATTGATTACCTCTTCGTGTCACACCCCCGACATGGCGGACATGTATGACATCTCTATCTCGGTCCATGTATGTTTGGAATTGATGTGGACACTCAACTTTACATTCTGGGACTTTCCTGTGCTGGTCCTTGCTCCGACGAGTCCTTCGTGACGAGGCAGATGTGGAAGAGATCTGCCAGGGTATAGTAGACTACTTCACACAGAGACACTACAAGATGTTACACTACACATGCTATGGGATGGGGTTAAGGCAACTATTCAAGGGGTAATATCTTCCATAGCCATAGCCCAACACAGGGAGCTATGTATTGTGGAGGATAACTTGCCTGAAGAAATAAAAAAATGCTAAAATATCAAGACAAGCTGACACCTAACCGGCGACTCAAGAGACACCTAGCAGTACTGAGCAAGCAACTGAGGATGCAAATGATGAACAGAGCAGAGTTCTCCCTTTTAGCACTCAACCAAAAGTATTATGAAGGGGGTAACAAAGTAAGTACACTTCCGGTTCATAGATGAGACCAGGTTCAGGCAAAAGCACACATTGCTAATCTGTGCTTGAAGGCAGGGGCTTGGGCGACATCTGAACGCAATAAACAGAGTGAGTTCTCTAACTGCTATCAAGCCCTCTATAACAACATAGAGGCCCCACAGATGCTCATTCAGAAGTACCTGGCGGGCTGTGGGTGGGAACCCCTGCACCCCCAACATGCGGAGCTACTGGAGGCACTCATCTTAATGGAGGAGCTTCACTTAACACTCCGAGCCTTGTCACTTGGCAATACGCCAGGGCCAGATGGCATACCGGTTAGCTTCTACAGGCTGCTTCTCTCCAAGCTGGGCGAACACCTGTTACGCCTGCTTAACTCATTGAGGCATGTGTCTGGCCTCACTGAGTCCATAGCAACCACGGAAATCACGCTTATCCCCACACCTGGAAAAGACCGGACACTCCGTTCCCCTTATCGCCCTATTGGATTATAAAATATAGATGTCAAACTCTTTACTAAGTGTAGGAGGCTGGCCTGGCTTATAGTGGGTACCTTGTGGTACTTACACCTTGTGCTAGGTCCAGTTATCCCTTATTAATGGATTAGAAGTGTTCTAGCAGCTTAGGCTGATAGAAGTCGCTATAGCAGAGCAGCTTAGGCTGAACTAGGAGACATGCAAAGCTCCTACTATACCACTTATATCACTTAGCACTATATCAAAAGAAAACACAATACTTAGAGTTACAAAAAATAAAGGTACTTTATTTTAGCGACAATATGCCAAAAGTATCTCAGAGGATATACTCCCTTATGAGGTAAGTAAAGTACACAAAATATACTCACAAACCAAAATCAGGTAAGTAAACAGGTAGAAAAGTAGTGCAAACACTGTAGAACACAATAGAATGCAATAGGAGACAATAGGCCTAGGGGCAACACAAACCATATACTCCAAAAGTGGAATGCGAACCACAAATGGACTCAAGGCCTAGTGTAGTGTGTAGAGGGTCGCTGGGAGTGTAAGAAAACACCAAGGGTGTCCAAGATACCCCACGCCAAGACCCTGAAAAGTAGGAGTAAAGTTACCCTACTACCCCAGAAAGACAGTAAAGACGAGATAGGGATTCTGCAAAGACAACAACTGACTGCAAAGCACTGAAGACGGATTCCTGGTCCTGAGGACCTGTAAAGGAAGGGGACCAAGTCCAAGAGTCACGCAAGTGTCCAGGGGGGACAGGAGCCCACTAAACCCCAGATGAAGGTGCAAAGGGGCTGTCTCTGGGTGGAAGAAGCCAAAGATTCTGCAACAACAGAAGGGGACAGGAACTTCTCCTTTAGTCAGAAGATGTCCCACGGCATTCTGGAGGATGCAGAGTTGTTTCCACGCAGAAAGACCACAAACAAGCCTTGCTAGCTGCAAGAGTTGCAGTAAAAGGTTTTGGGTGCTGCCAGGGCCCAGGAAGGACCAGGAGGTCGCCCCTTGGAGGAGAAGACAGAAGGGGTGCTCAGCAATACGTCGACCCCACGCAGAAGCAGACAGCACCTGCAGAAGCACCTGAACAGGCATTCAGAAGATCTGAGCACAACGGTCAACTCAGCACAACAAAAGAGAGTCCCACGAAGTCGGAGTCCAACTCAGTGAGTTGGGCAATGCAGGACAGAGTGCTGGGGACCTGGGCTAGGCTGTGCATGAAGGAAGTCTTGCAAAAGTGCACAGAAGCCCGAGCAGCTGCAGTTCATGCAGTACACAGGATTACTGTCTGGCGTGGGGAGGCAAGGACTTATCTCCACCAAATTTGGACAGAAGGGCCACTGGACTGTCGGGGACACTTGGATCCAGCTCCTGTGTTCTAGGGACCACGCTCGTCAAGATGAGAGGGGACCCAGAGGACCGGTGATGCAGAGGTTTGTTGCCTGCGTTGGTAGGGGAAAGATTCCGTCGACCCACGGGAGATTTCTTCTTGGCTTCCAGTGCAGGGTGAAGGCAGACATCCCTCAGAGCATGCACCACCAGGAAACAGTCGAGAAAGCCGGCAGGATGAGGCGCTTGGGTAGCTTGGCATGGAGCAGTCAGGCTTATCTCGGAGGTAATGTGTAAAGCAACAGCACAGCACATTTCCACAACACCCCAGCTGAACGACCCCAAAAAGAGACTCTACACAAGTCGTATGTATAGAAAAAACATATTCAACACCACACATGATTAACGCAGTTTGATTGCAATGTGAACTCAGTGTAAATGTCAATAAGCACACAACACACATTAATATGCAATGTCAAATAGGGCATGAATCTCACTGAACAACACCACACATAATAATCAGCCTAACAGTGTTAAACATTGATTACTGTATATACACTGGAGGAAAACACGGATACCCTCCCCCCACCGGCATAAGGTGTACACCTGCTGTCAGCACTAGGCCCACCCTCACATTCCCCATGATCAGTGTAACATCCAGGATGTGCCCCGGGGTTGACAGTAGCTGAAAAAATGTATATTACAGTATATTCACACTCTTGCCTGGGCCCACGACCTCAGCTCACTAGTACGTGTGATGCCAACTTCATGAATTCCCTGGCAGAACCAGAGTACCCAGCAGCACCACAGTGTTGCCCCTGCATTCACTCGTTCTCCCTCAGACTGACTCCCTCACATCCAAACCTCACCTATGCACTGGCCTGGGAATCAGTTGATGCAGGTATGCATGCACGCACTCTCAAACACCCTAGCTTCTGGCACCCTAATGCAATGCCCTGATAACTGGTAAGTGAATTCCCATACGTTTGCTAACCCTCTGGGTCCCAACCCGACCACCACCTGCCAAGCATCCTCCAGTTAATCTTGCCCCACTGCAACTCTCAAAGCATAAAGTACTTTCTCCTGGTCACCCAGCTGCTCCTAACTCCACAGGTGTCAGGGTCAAGGTGGGGGATCGGAAAGACAACAGGCAGTAAACAATTAAGGAAGAGACGTTCAGGCTCTCAATAGGAGGTTCACTCAGAGGTCTGCAAAACACAGAGGGATGGTCACCGGGGTCAGCCGTTAGACTTGGAGGCACCCAGCCCCGCCACATAATCCAATGTTATCAAATAGTATCCAACTTCAACACCTCCAGAATGGAGAGGCACCATCAGGGTGTGTTGACTCGAACCGCTCTCAACACTTTACCAGGTTCATGTCTCTGGACTGGAGACACCCTGTCTGGTGCCCGTGAAATTCCAGTGGCCACAGATAGGTTTGATCTGATGTAGAAAGTGCTCAGTGCCTTACCCCTCTGGATTGAGGTACTCTGCCCAGTACGCTATGACCTTAGCAGTACTAGACTCTCCAGGTGAACACACTTGGTGCAAGTTCCGTCCTGCAGTACTAAGTCATGTAAAGTACTTTCTTGGGTTGTACCCACACCTCCACAGGTTCCAACCTATGAACGGGCACAGCACACAATGAGCATGCAGCTGAGGGTCACACAAGAGAAATGCTTCCCACTCAACCTCAACGAGCCCCCATCGTTGAGGTTGAGTGGAGATGGTCGCTGCCGTCATCCCTGAGGAGATCGTCACAGGGATTCAAGGACAGCGCAGACTATCAGGAGAAAACACACATGCAGGGTAAGTCGCATGGGGAATTAAAATGCACTAATGTCAACTACAACCGGGGGGAGGGATACTGACCACAAAATGCATGGAAGTCATGATGTACATGGAGTGGCATGGGTAAAGGGGTATGGCATGGGGGCATGGCCTGTACAGAGAGAAGCTGGGGCACGCCATAACACAACACCAACAACAGTTCCATGGGGGTATGCTGCCATGCCAATGATGGAGCAAAGGTAAAGCCACGCCAGGAGGGAAGGGCACAATGTCAAACCGACATCCCGTCACACATGAGCCACTACACCCCCTACATTAACTAGGGCCCAATTAACAACCTCTAGCCATACCAACAACTGGAATGTAATAGTGACAACAGTTGCCACTACCACCTCCGTTGTGTGTGCAGCTCAAGCAGCCAATGGCAGTAACGTCCCCATGGATCATACACACCTAAATTAGTGGGTTGAGGATGACAACTTTAACAATCCCCTGAAACAAGGCAAATGTTCCAGTTCTGTCAATTGTGAATGCCCATAGTTGCCGCAAACATCAGCCAATGTCATCAACATGAGGAGCTATACAGCACTAAGGTCGCACATATGCTGCATATGTCAGGGTCCACCCTGTGCATGGATCACAATGCAACATCCCAAATGTCATACTGCTCAGGCAACAGCATTGAGGGGGAGGACACATGTAACTGGTCACTGAAATACACCTGCACAGTCAGAGGAGGAAACAGGACACTGCTACGACTATCAGGGCAATCCAATCTCCACACATTCCCCAACATCAGCTGTACACATTACCAATGCTAACATCCATATCGTGCCATAACAATGCTATGCATAGGATACGCGACATTTCAACTACATATAAGTGGATGTGAAAGATCAGAGACTGATGCAGGTCCAGATTGTTAAGTGTGCTGCTAGTGCCATCAGAGCACCCACAGCCAGTGAAAGGTCTCACCATGAGAAAGGATGTAGACGGAGGGTTGAGTAGGACAAGAAGGTGGCAATGCACTATCTGGCCTAAGACAACACTAGAGGAGATGATGGCGACAAGTCTAATAACTTACCACAATACATGTGACATGCAGGTGGGGCATAGGCCTGGGAGAATGCCCATCTGAAAGACTGGAGCAATGAACAGGAAACAAGATCACAATGTGAAATCCTCACAAGGCAGGCATGTCACATCACCATGCCACAACACAGACACTCTAATTGTACCCTATTTCATTGCAGAGGACGATGGATCTCCTGCGGATATGCCTGTCCAGGACTACCCTAATGAAATGGATGACGAGCTGACAAACATCAGCCACCAGACCCTCCAAGATGTCCTTGGAACCGTCCAGACCCTACCTTCTGTCACAAGGAGGAGTACAGAACAAGCAGCCATCACAGAGGACCCACCCACAACCCCAATTGTAAGACCTGCCAGCTCCAATACAGATGAGGACTCAGATGACACAGGCACCAGATTTGAGAGAACTGTATTCGGAGTACAGCGGGAGCTGGCCAAGGAGGTGTGGGTGGGGATGCAAAATATGGCAGCCAGCCTAGAGGGGGTGCGTTCGGGCATGATGTCAACTGAAGAACAGGCAGCAGCTATGCAAGGGCGAACAACTATCTTGCAGGAACCTGAAAAAAGGCTGAAGAAAATCAGCACAGCTGTAATATAGTTGACCCAACACCCACAACAGCAATCCTGTCAACGCGTGCACGAATGCAACATTGAACCCCTCAGGGCTGACCTGGCTGCCTACCATTGTGATGTGGCTGCTATTCTCAAGAACCAGCAGATCCTTTTTGCCTTGGAGTACTGCCCTTAAGACCTTCACAGGTAGCAGCAACCGGGATGTCTGACTCCACGTCTTCTAACACTGAGGTGTGTGTTGCCCCTTCACAACCACCACCAACAAGGACAGAGGAGGCAACACACACATCAGAAGAAGAAGACATGGAATAGATCACATTCACACATAAAAGTACCCGGAAGCACTAGTCCCTGCCACATGGCCACCTATTACCAAGGTCCAGTGCTTTGTAACATGCCAGTCTTGCAACAACTGTACTCAATGACTGTTCTGCAAACCACTGTATATCTTGTCAGCCTGGCCAGTGCTTGTCTCTCTCTTACTCATTGGCAAATCCTGTCCCCCTGCACTGTCTGACACATCACCCCAGTATGTCAAATGCATTTTCCTTCAGCACTTATGTAGGATCACAATGGAAGATGTCACTATAATGGACTCACAATCATGGACAATGTACATATCGCACTACAGCACTGTTCAATAAATAGCACTTACACAACCACTTTGTCTCTGTGTAATGTGACACATCAACCGTGCAGTAGATCACTGAAATGTTCCTCCTGTCAAATAACATAGCTTGTCAATACAACTGTCCTGAAATAATGTAGTCTGCTAACTATGCACAGTGGCCTGGATTGCACCATACTCTGCCCTTCCTGAGGGTAATATCTGATGAAAATAGAAACCATACAACATAATGCTGTGTTGGACAGAATAATGCTTCCTCAAGCGATATCTAAGCCATTAAATAGTGGCAACTGAATGTTGGCACCATGCAATACTAACACATATAACATTGCCCACAAATCTAAGCAAACAGTCAACAAACTGCATGCATGAAGGTGTCTGAGTTTACATCCAAATAAGTAATCATGCTGAACAGTGTCACAAATTATCTATGTGAGTCATGAACACAATATTACAAGAGTGCTTACTACCACTCAGCTAATAAGGGTTTCCTTGAACATCACACTGCAGTCAGACATAACACAATGTCCCCAATCATAAATCTGGAAGCACTGTATGTGACATTGAAAACATACTTAATGAAAAAAAAACACATTGGGATCCATAGTAACTGTGATTGGTGGTTGCAATGAATGGTCTAATCTTTTCAAGGTAGCTCTGGGGTAGCTGCCAATGTTACAGCTCAGTTGGGATTTGTCTGCAGCATAGGACACAAATGTAATACAACAGAATTCAAGTACACTTATGCCAAGGCCCTGATCTACAAGCATTTCACACATACTGTGAAGGGTTCACTAGATATTTATTAAACGGTAATAACAGAAGAGAAAATTCGGGTAAAAGCCTTACCTACCCTAATCTACCCTAACTACTCATTACCCACAACTGTCCCTAACTAACCTAAGCTTTAATCATATCACAGTGAACTTGTGAGTGTACGAGGTAAAGAACACAGACATGAGAGAGATGCTTGCTCTGCAAATACATACCATCTCATTCATAATTGAGTGGGAGACTATCATACTTGTTGTTCTTGGTTGATTGGTTGTAATTTTGTAATGCATACATGGGAAGTGTTGGTTGTATGTGAAGTTTAGGAGATGTGCTAGGATCATGATATGGTGATCATCTTGTCATGCATAAGCAAAGTGTGTGGCAAAGAAGTGTAAGATAGATAGATGCATAGGCTACATACCACCTTTCTTTAAACTTACCTGGACAAGAGCAGGTCATCTATTTCAACTCAGACACTGTCCTGAATGCAAGACTGCTATCGATGATCTTTAGTCTTGCCAAGAGTGCTGGCCCTATGTTTTAGTCCTCAAAGGTGTGCTATGCTCACACCAACCGCAAGGGAAAGCTATCCTGCCCAATGAAGCAAAGTGACTCTCTGGTTTATGAGTAAGAGGGGTCAGTCGATAGACTTTCCTAGGGAGATCATAATAATCAGAAGAACACCAGGGATTGGGTCGGAAAAAGGAATCTGCAGGGTGGTGTTGTGATGATGTCGCAGTCGTACAAAGGTGCCACCCAGGCTCGCTGACGTCAGTTTCTTTTCACGGCTTTCCACACCAGCAGCGCAGAGCCATGAATAACACTGAAATTGGAGCACCAGCGCTAAGGGCCTGAATGGGGAATTTCTGAGCCTAGAAATCAGTTTGCAAGTGGGAAGGATGGGTGGGTCAGTAAGGAATCTGCAACTAGAATATGTCTCTACGAGATAAATCAATACCAAAGGTAAGTAAGTTGTTCATCTGACAGAGACTTCTAGTTGCCGATTCCTTACCTTAGAATAGATGCCCAAGCAATACCAGGTGGGCTGCGAATCAAAATCTTACTAAGAAGTCCTGCAGGACCGAATAACCAAAGTAGACGTCTCTGCGGACCTGACTGTCCAGGCAGTCATGTCTTGTGAACGTGTGCAAGGGGTCACAAGGGGCAAGCCAGGGGTTGCAGTAGCGACCCCTGGCAATCCCTAAATGACCTCCATGAGCACAATGAACTTTATTGCATTTTGCACCCTGTATGCCTATGCCAGAAAACGTTTTCTGACCCCTATGAGAATACTTTGGGCAAGATGTATCAAAATCACATTTTGCATTCCCTAAATAGCGAATTTTAAGAAATCGCTCTTTAGGGAATGCAAAATGCTATGTAACAAAATAGTTGCTCTCTCATAGCGATTCCTACAGAATCGCAATCGCTCTTAGGGAATCACTATTAGGGTTTGAGACTCTATTCATTCCTATGCGCCTCAAGGCCCGTACATGTGAATGGTTTTGCATTTCCTAATTTGAGATTTCCTATTAGGAAGCTGCAAATTAGGAAATGCAAAACCAAGTGTGCCGAGGGTCTAAGGCCCCCATTGATGCACCACCAAAAAAAAAGTGCACATGTAAATGCCCCTGGGGCATGTGTGCGCTACATGACACTTTAAAAAATGAATTTTTAATGCATTTCTTAAAATTGCACATGGTTACAATCAGTTTGGAGTTCATATTAATAGCATTTCCTAAATGACCAATTCGCATTTAGGAAATGCTTATTACATGTGCATAGGGAAACGCAAATTGGAATGCCCCAATTGTGATTTCCTATTTAGGGGATTGTAAAGTGTGATTCCCTATTTGGAATCGCAATTTTAGCGAATTGCAAAACATTGTGATTCCCTAAAAATGGGACTTCAATGCCTTTCATACATTGTGAAAGGTTATTTTGCATTCACAAACGGTTAAATTTACCGATTTGCATAGTTTATGAATGCAAAATATTTTGATATTTCTGGCCCTAATTTTCATAGGGTGGCTTTTGAATTGCTGCAAAAACTAAAAAAATTGGAGATGTGTGTTGCCATGGGAAACTTTGTAATCTCGCCCCGAGAATAAGAAAGAGATATCCTGAAGTATAAATCTCCCCATTTTGTTCGTTAACGTGGGTCCTGTAGGTTGGGGGAACTTTGTGCAGCATCCTCTCTGTATCTCAGATGTGTTATGCTCAGGACTGTTCTGTTTTATTTTTTGTAGTGTATTTATATTACATATTTTTATGGAATGTTTTATGAATGTTACTGTTTATTGGAATTGATGTTATATTGATTGAATGTTTTCTCTCTGTGTACTTTTATGGTCCTTACATTGTTGATGTATTCTTCTTTGCCAAACTAAGATTGAGTTACTGAGCTTTCGAATAGAATATTTGTTCGCTTTCCATTTCATACAACTTTATTAACTAAAACACAGTTTAGTATGTTGGTGCTCCAGAGTAGCTTGCACTTACTTCTGCGCTGCTTGAGAGAGGAGAAAACAGAGACATGTTATGATTATTTGAACTAATTTTGTTTTATGTAATTTTCAAGATTACATTGACTGCAGATGACAATGCTATTGACACATACTGCGATTATGTTATGAGTAGGTAGAAGCATTTTTGTTTTTGTTACAGTGTCAAAGCCAAAAGATTCTGGCTCATCCAGTGACTTCTTCAGACTGTTCCTTTTGGGCTTGTTCTGTTCTTCACTCCTAATGAACCTTGGAAAAATGCAGCAGCAAACTTCTTTATCCGTGGTGTCCTGCAATTATTGGGAAATTAAGCTCCTATTCTTGAAAACCATTGCTCAAAATATACAGCAGAATGCATCATTCTTGGTGATGAAAGCTTTCTTTTGATAAAAAAATAACCGTGCTGCAAATTTGCATAAAATCCTGCTTTATCACCACTAACTGATAACTGGCTTTTAATTTGTGTTACAGCATCAAAATAGGGACCGCACTGAAACCTCCATAGCTGTTGACCATGGACTCAATCACTATCTGTAACGGGTGTTTGTTTGTTGGACTCAATAGGACGTTTACTGCAGATGTTCTAAATCTGGTGAATGAAAGCTTCAATGACTGCACCTCCTCTGTGAAGATCGTCGGGCAGCCCTGGATCTTGTATGAGCATCCACACTATGAGGGACGGTGTGTAGCCTTAGACGAGGGAGAATGCTTAAGGTTTGGTTCAGGAGACCAATCTAGTGTCTGCAAACATGCATGACAAGATGAGCTCTCACAGGGTCCAGAGTGGAGCATGGGTTCTGTACGAGGATGTAAACAGAGGTGGCAGGTGCATTGTAGCCAGGGCAGGTGAATATTTACCAGATTACTGCAATATCGGTTTTAGTGATCAAGTCTCCCAAGTGTATCCCCTGTTTGCTGGGACATGCTCTGTGACAGCCACAATTCTGTGGGACAAGAAAAAGGTACAGAGTGAAAGAAACGTTCAGATAGATCAGTACCTTTACACCAACAACATAAATGTAGAACATCAGTTCACCACCAATTCTGCCAAAGAGTTTGAAAAATATGTCTCCCATAGCTTTGAATTCAGCAATGAGACATCAATCAAGGTGGGGACATCCTTTACCTTGTAAGGAGTGGTCAATATTGAGGCAGAGGTGTCCAACACCTTCACAGTGAAGAAAGGTGAAACTGAGGCATTCACCACGAGGAAAAAGACAGAGTTGAGCATGCTGAAGAAGGCTCCGCCACATACAAAACTGACTGTTAATTTCCTGTGCAAAGAAGTAACAATCTCATTGCTGGTGGAGATGAAAATCATCCGGGCCAATAAAACTTATGTCGAAACTGGAACATACCGATGTGAGTCTGGTACAGAAGCCTGCATTGATCTGCAGTCCCCTTCAATAAGTTGATCCAAGCGGGAGCCACACATTTTCTCCATAGTGGCCATATTCCAACATTGATTTGCTATTCTTTCAGTGATTATAATTGTATTTTGCTGAAAACTGAGAACTTTGAGAATGACCCTTTCCTTTAAAGATGACATTTTCCCAGACTTTAATTCAAAAGTCAGTAATGGACAGAATGTACCTTCCTCTTACCCAACTCTTATTAAATTCCCTTCAAGGGGTTTCTTCTGTAGAGTAGCAACAAGCTGTAATTCCCTACCAGAATCTCCTCCAATTCCCTATCTGAACTGGGGACGGGGGGTCATTGCTGATTCGTCTACATACTGCCCCTTCGAAGCAGAGAACCAGTGCCACCCTCTAATGAGCCACCAGATCTAACAGCGGCCCAGTGAGGGAGTGTTCTCTGCATAACCCAAGCCAAACCTGTACTGTGGCTGGCAAAGGTTGTATCTGCTGCTCTCCTCAGGTCATTAGAAAACTCTATACTGATGCAGGTCACTTACTGGCAATGCTTCAGTTGTGTGAGACTGGGTTTACTGCTGCATCGGTTTCTGTTAATTGCTGTGCCAATATCATCTGTCCACTGGGTGTCAATGCTGCAGCAATTCTGTTTCCTTCAGAACACGGGACAAGGTAACAATATGAACATCCAACAAGTGTCTCTGCACAAGATATACCTTTAAAAATGCCCATCTAGCAGACATTCAGTAGAAATAATTGTTTCAGAAGATGTAGTCCGATGAAGCCTGACTGAGCACGGCCATCAGTATTTTATTTAGTGATGCAACTATGACGTGTGTGGGTACAAAGCAGGTTTGTGGCAAGGACTGACCAACTGCATAGTCTTTCATGACCTATGGGAAAGATCATAAGTTATGAACATGAGTCACATGTAGTAGTCTTTCATCATGGATGGACAGTTCAAATGTCTTGAAATTGATGCATACCTTCATGAAATGACAATGGCTAAGACACAAAAGCTGGTAATATTTTGTTGTGAAACTTTTCTTGGCCAGATATTGAGCATTAGTTAAAAACGCAGGTTACTTGCTCCAACTGTTTATGGCTGTGATGGGTAAATACATAAACTAGATGAAGCCTGAGTGGGTAATCACTGTAAACACATCTGTGCACAAGGTTGCAATGATAGAACTGAAGGTGCAAGCTTCATTTACATCTTTAATGTGCTTCAGAATCTTTTAAACCAGAAACATTTATGTGCAGCTCTATTTTCTGTGCTGAATTTTAGGTTTGTTTTCAGTTTTTCTTTTTTAATGTTTGCTTTAGTTATATTGCAGCTTAAACTGGTACATGTAGGGTTTTTATCTTCTTATTTTAAGTCTCGAAAAACTAACCATAATCTCCGATTTCTATCCAACCCACCATTGGGATTAAGCTACCAAAGATAACTAATGTTGTAATTAAGGGTTACATTTGGCAAATCAATGATCAGGGTTTGCTTTCCAGTATAACTGTTTTTGTTTGGGTTTATGACTAAATAAATCTCAGTTATAAGCAGCTCCAGCTTGCACCTGTCTCTTGTTTTCACTCGCATTGGAATAGTCAATGTCACCATCACGTCACTGGCAGATGTTGGCAAGGATGGTTGGGGGAGCCCAGTTTCCTGCTAGCTCTCAGTGACTGAAACTTTCACTACACAGCGACAGTCTAAGAGCAGGTAACAGATGCCAGTCTCGAAAAACACCTATCCGAAATAATCTATGTCCAGTTTCCACATACTGCCAACCTTACTTTTCAGACACCAATGTAGTCTGGATAATGCTACACCAGTCCCCACTGCCGAGAAGTCCTTGTGGGCTACATATAAGAACACTCACAAACACACCCGCAAATACTTGCACGAACAAAACAAATGCACGAACCGCACAATTAGTTACACATCTGTAGACACACAAGGAAAAATGTACACCCACACTGACATGCAGCCAGAAACTTACACACAGACTGAGCCCTTTGTGACAAACACACACACACACAGAAAGATATGGAAATGCAAAGGCATAAAGTACTAGTATACATATTTATTCACCCAAACAGACATACACAAATAGAAGGAGACCAAACACACATAAAACACCAAGCACAAATAGTCTTAAAACTATGAACAGGTTTTGAGTTGAGATTTGAAAATAAATCCCCGAAATCCTACATAAGGATTCTGTGCCAACAGCTTAACTAAACTCGTTCCCTTACTACAGAACCTCCTAAGATTGTTTACGCAAGGAAAGATGGATTTGATTTAGACAGGTTTTTATTCTGTTTTTGCACGATCATAGTGACACATCACAAGACTTTCCTTCCTGGTTTTAGACAGTGTTATACCTGCCTTTTTAATTACTTTAACAGTTTTAAGAATGTTTTAAGCCAAGGTAAAAAAACTAAATTTGGTAAATCAGATGCTTAATTTTTTATAGTGGGAAGGAATCTAATGAAAAGTCTGGTTTACAGAGATGTGTTTCTGGCATAGGAGAATTAAAAACAGGTTGGACCTGATTAACCCCGGTTTTTCGCCATGCTTAAGATAGTTAAACCGTTTTATGCCCTAAAAGACAATCTTGTGTCTGCCGGCAGCGTTTGTAAACCAGGCCTAATAGCCTCACATCTTTCTGAGGCCCTACAACAGTCTTACCCCTCTAAGGTCAGACCCTGAAAGTTGTATTTCTATCAAACTTAATTGAAGATGTTAAAATAAACGCAGCTTCTCAACAGTATATTTCTAATTCACTATGAGTTAATTACATCGTATTACTACCATTTATGCATTTAATAAAAAAACATCTGTCAAAATTATGGGGCAAGTATTGACACCTCTGCATTTTCCTGACAACAGAAGACACAAGCAGTGGAAAAGCGGATAGGTCAGCTCGGGGGTCAGCCTTTTGGCAATTTTCATGTTGTTTTTTTTCATGTTTTTTTTTGCAAGCATTAGTATTCAAGAAGCTACGTGGCCCTCATCAATGTAAAATAAAACAGTGTCTGAAAGGCCAAACTGTGTTAGCACACAGCACTGCAGTAATAGGTGATACTGATGGGAACTGCTGTGTGTGTGGACTTGTTCCTTGTGAGAGCCCAGCACGCTGTAACTCAAGGTGAACTCAGTCACTGGGTTAAGCGCACTGAAGCACTGCCCCTCGACAAATGTGACTGACACGACCACAGACCAATGAAGGAATTCAGACTGATATCTCCTATGAGTAATTATGTAATATATATAATTCTACCGACAACAAAATCTCTTGGTTAACACGGAGCTAAAAAAGCAGATCACTCGAAAGAAAGAAAGCACAAATGAAAGAAAAAGAAAGAGGAAGGCAAGAAGTAAAGAAAGAGAAGAAAGAGAAAGAAAAGGAATGAAAGAAAGAAAGAAAGAAAGAAAGGCAAGAAGTAAAGAAAGAGAAAGAAAGAAAAGGAAAGGAAAAAAGGAAGAAAGAAACAGAGAAAGAAAGAAAGAAAGAAAGAAAGAAAGAAAGAAAGAAAGAAAGAAAGAAAGAAAGAGGAAAACACAAATGAAGAAAAGAGAAAGGCAAGAAGTAAAGAAATAGAAGAAAGAGAAAGAAAAGGAATGAAAGAAAGAAAGAAAGAAAGAAAGAAAGAAAGAAAGAAAAAAAGAAAGAAAGAAAGAAAACACAAATGGAGGATAGAGAAAGGCAAGAAGTAAAGAAATAGAAGAAAGGCAAGAATGAAAGTTAAAGAAAGAAGAAAGCAAGAAAGAAAAAAGAAAAAAACAAAGAAAGAAGGAAAAAAAGAAAGAAAGAAAGTGCCAGCATGTACAGTTCTGATAGTGCAGCCTCTCTTTGTGCTCTTTCAGCACTAGAAGCAATGGTCCACATTTGATCCTTTCTCTATATCCACAGTGTACTAAGGTCCCGGGTGCCCGGGGTTGCCCATCATATCCAGGTAAAATGCCCAGAGGCGACAACTCGGTCACTAGCCAATGGGCTAGTTGGCCCACTCCTTTTTGGTATCACATTTACGGTGATGTCTGGCACCTGGCAATCTGAGAGTGCAATAACCGTGCCATTCTGCAGATGTTGGGACCTTTCCTCGACTCTGAGGAGCTTGGTAGCCCATCCTAGAGATGTGGCTACCTGTGGGCTACACGCTCACAGGAAAACCTGTTTGAGCACTGGCTTTCCCTCTCTGGTCCAGTCTCAGCTAGTTTGAGTGAACAATAAACAGACTCTCAGGGTGTCATGAACATTTGCCCTTCAAAGGTGTCTTCCCCTTTGGCGCTCGCCTTTTGAGCTAAAACCCTGATTGACTTCCTGAGAGGGGAGGTCACAACTTGCCCTGGCAGCAAATTCCTTTGTTCTTAAGCCTGGGAGTTGTCCACACATTTCCCCAGGTGGCTATCTGTTGTCCAGGGCCTTTGTAAGTGCACTGAACCAGCTAGGTCACAGAGTTCCAACCTTCAGTCAAAATATGTTTATTTAGACCATTAGTCTTTAAACAGTATAAACACATAAACATTGATCATCTTGAATAAACACATTCCATAAAGTGACATACAGAATTTAAAATATTATAAAAAAAGCACAAAAAAAAGTATAACCTAAATGTCCTTAAATATGCACTGTAGATTCAGTGGGTAAACGTATCTGCTGCTTGAGTTCTAAATGCGAAAACTTGCACATTCGTATAGATTGTCTAAAAGTTTTGCCCGTTCGGAAAAAATTTTGTGCCCTATTTTTATACAATATATAGCGTTAGTAATCGCATGCAAGCAGCGGCACTTTTAACTGACATGCACTTCCTGGATGTAGCATGTGCCTTTAGAAGTATTTATGGGAATATAAGAAGGCTAGTTATTTTTATTCACTTTAGGAAGAGGTGTTAGTGCTAAATTCACAAGGCCTATGTAGAGATTCAAAATACTGTACATATTTTATGACATTTAGGCTCATATTCATACTTTTTTTAGCACCGCATTTGCGTCATTTTTTGATGCAAAAGCGACGCAAACTTGCAAAAAACAATTGTATTTTGTACGTTTGTGCCGTTTTTTACTTCAAAACACGGCGCAAATGCGGCACTAAAAAAGGTTAAATATGGGCCCTAGGTTTTACTGGGTTTTATGTATGGTTTTTATTATTTGAATTCCTGTATGTCATTCTTGGGGATGTATTTATTCAAGATGATCAATGTTTGTGTGTTTTATATTGTTTAAAGTCTAATGATCTTTATCTTAGACTGTTTTCCTTTTCAGGTCTTCTACCAAATGTGGGGACTGGGATGCTTGTAAGAGGACTACATGGACACTGCTACGAACACCTACATTGTCTGGGGGGGGGGCAGTGGTGAGGATTGAGCACAATATGCGTTGTTCCACTACCACTATTGCACTCCCCTCCCATGGGTACAAGTCTTAAATTACTTTCCCCAAATATTTGTGGCCTTAATTCCCCGAACATAAACAAACCTGAGTATATATCCTACTTCATGACCCAGACATTGTCTTCTTATAAGAGACCCACCTCTGGGGGACAGATAGAAATAGAATGGCACATCCTAAATATCTCGCGTGACACTGGTCGTTTACGAATTCTAAAACACTGGGTGTGGGGATACTTTGCAATTCACACCTTGGATCCTATATCACTAAAGTGGCACGGGACAGTGACGGTCGGCTTTTGATACTGCATATGACCCGGGAGTAAACCGAAGCTTAGGCTGCTTAATATCTATGCCCCTAAAACATCACAAGATTTCCATCTCCGGCGAGGTTTGCAAGACCAACTATGGGGGGCAGAGGGGGCATGATTGTAGGAAAAGATTCAAGTTTGATATGGGCTCCTGCCATGCACAGAACCTCCTCATCGTAGCAGGGCATGGTGGCCATGTCAGCTCAACTGAAAAGGGAGATAATAGACCTGGGATTCATTGATGCCTGGCGCTATAAACACCCCGACACTAGGGATTACGCCTTCTATTCTCATTTTCATACTTTCTACTTTAGGATTGATTACCTCTTCGTGTCACACCCTCGACATGGTGGTCATGTATGACATCTATATCTCACACATTCATGTTTGTAATTGATGTGGACACTCTCAACTTTACATTCTGGGTCTTTCCTGTGCTGGTCCTTGCTCCGATGAGTCCTCCGTGACGCAGTGGATGTGGAAGAGATCTGCCAGGGTATAGTAGACTACTTCACACAGAGACACTACAAGATGTTACACTACAAATGCTATGGGATGGGGTTAAGGCAACTATTCAGGGGGTAATATCTTCCATAGCCATAGCCCAACACAGGGAGGCATGTATTGTGGAGGATAACTTGCCTGAAGAAATAAAAATGCTAAAACATCAAGACAAGCTGACACCCAACCGGCGACTCAAGAGACACCTAGCAGTACTGAGCGGGCAACTGAGGGTGCAAAGGATGAACAGAGCAGAGTGCTCCCTTTTAGCACTCAACCAAAAGTATTATGAAGGGGGTAACAAAGTAGGTACACTTCCGGTTTATAGATGAGACCAGGTTCAGGCAAAAGCACACATTGCCAATCTGTGCTTGAAGGCAGGGGCTTGGGAGACATCTGAACGCAATAAACAGAGTGAGTTCTCTAACTGCTATCAAGCCCTCTATAACAACATAGAGGCCCCACAGATGCTCATTCAGAAGTACCTGGAGGGCTGTGGGTGGGAACCCCTGCACCCCCAACATGCGGAGCTACTGGAGGCACTCATCTCAATGGAGGAGCTTCACTTAACACTCCGAGCCTTGTCACTTGGCAATACGCCAGGGCCAGATGGCATACCGGTTAGCTTCTACAGGCTGCTTCTCTCCAAGCTGGGTGAACACCTGTTACGCCTGCTTAACTCATTGAGGCATGTGTCTGGCATCACTGTGTCCATAGCAACCACGGAAATCACGCTTATCCCCACGCCTGGAAAAGACCGGACACTCCGTTCCCCTTATCGCCCTATTGGATTATAAAATATAGATGTCAAACTCTTTACTAAGTGTAGGAGGCTGGCCTGGCTTATAGTGGGTACCTTGTGGTACTTACACCTTGTGCCAGGTCCAGTTATCCCTTATTAGTGGATTAGAAGTGTTCTAGCAGCTTAGGCTGATAGAAGTAGCTATAGCAGAGCAGCTTAGGCTGAACTAGGAGACATGCAAAGCTCCTACTATACCACATATATCACTTAGCACTATATCAAAAGAAAACACAATACTTAGAGTTACTAAAAATAAAGGTACTTTATTTTAGTGACAATATGCCAAAAGTATATCAGAGGATATACTCCCTTATGAGGTAAGTAAAGTACACAGAATATACTCACAAACCAAAATCAGGTAAGTAAACAGGTAGAAAAATAGTGCAAACACTGTAGAACACAATAGAATGCAATAGGAGACAATAGGCCTAGGGGCAACACAAACCATATACTCCAAAAGTGGAATGCGAACCACAAATGGACCCCAGGCCTAGTGTAGTGTGTAGAGGGTCACTGGGAGTGTAAGAATACACCAAGGGTGTCCAAGATACCCCACCCCAAGACCCTGAAAAGTAGGAGTAAAGTTACCCTACTACCCCAGAAAGACAGTAAAGACGAGATAGAGATTCTGCAAAGACAACAACTGACTGCAAAGCACTGAAGACAGAGTCCTGGTCCTGAGGACCTGTAAAGGAAGGGGACCAAGTCCAAGAGTCACGCAAGTGTCCAGGGGGGACAGGAGCCCACTAAACCCCAGATGAAGGTGCAAAGGGGCTGTCTCTGGGTGGAAGAAGCCAAAGATTCTGCAACAACAGAAGGGGCCAGGAAATTCTCCTTTAGTCAGAAGATGTCCCACGGCATGCTGGAGGATGCAGAGTTGTTTCCACGCATAAAGACCACAAACAAGCCTTGCTAGCTGCAAGAGTTGCGGTTAAAGGTTTTGGGTGCTGCCAGGGCCCAGAAAGGACCAGGAGGTCGCCCCTTGGAGGAGAAGACAGAAGGGGTGCTCAGCAATACGGAGAGCCCACGCAGAAGCAGACAGCACCTGCAGAAGCACCTAAACAGGCATTCAGAAGATCTGAGCACAACGGTCGACTCAGCACAACAAAAGAGAGTCCCACGAAGTCGGAGTCCAACTCAGTGAGTTGGACAATGCAGGACAGAGTGCTGGGGACCTGGGCTAGGCTGTGCATGAAGGAAGTCTTGCAAAAGTGCACAGAAGCCCGAGCAGCTGCAGTTTGATTGCAATGTGAACTCAGTGTAAATGTCAATAAGCACACAACGCACATTAATATGCAATGTCAAATTGGGCATGAATCTCACTGAACAACACCACACATAATAATCAGTCTAACAGTGTTAAACATTGATTATTGTATATACACTGGAGGAAAACATTGATACCCTCACCCCAACGGTATAAGGTGTGCACCCGCTGTCAGCACTAGGCCCACCCTCACATTCCCCATGATCAGTGTAACATGTTCAATCCAGGATGTGCCTCAGGGTTGACAGTAGCTAAAAAAATGTATATTACAGTATATCCACACTCTTGCCTGGGCCCACGGCCTCAGCTGCCTAGTACGTGTGATGCCAACTTCATGAATTCCCTGGCAGAACCAGAGTACCCAGCAACACCACAGTGCTGCCCCTGCATTCACTCGTTCTCCCTCAGACTGACTCCCTCACATCCAACCCTCACCTATGCACTGGCCTGGGAATCAGTTGATGCAGGTATGCATGCACACACTCTCAAACACCCTAGCTTCTAGCACCCTAATGCAATGCCCTGATAACTGGTAAGTGAATGACCATACGTTTGCTAACCCTCTGGGTCCCAACCCGACCACCACCTGCCAACCATCCTCCAGTTAATCTTGCCCCACTGCAACTCTCAAAGCATATAGTACTTTCTCCTGGTCACCCAGCTGCTCCTAACTCCACAGGTGTCAGGTCAAGGTTGGGGATCGGAAAGACAACAGGCAGAAAACAATTAAGGAAGAGATGTTCAGGCTCTCAATAGGAGGTTCACTCAGAGGTCTGCAAAACACAGAGGGATGGTCACTGGGGTCAGCCGTTAGACTTGGAGGCACCTAGCCCCGCCACATAATCCAATGTTATCAAATAGTATCCAACTTCAACACCTCCAGAATGGAGAGGCACCATCCGGGTGTGTTGACTCGAACCGCTCTCAACACTAGGTTCATGTCACTGGACTGGAGACACCCTGGCTGGTGCCCGTGAAATTCCAGTGGCCACAGACAGGTTTGATCTGATGAAGAAAGTGCTCAGTGCCGTACCCCTCTGGATTGAGGTACTCTGCCCAGTACGCTATGACCTTAGCAGTACTAGACTCTCCGGATGGACACACTTGGTGCAAGTTCCGTCCTGCAGTACTAAGTCATGTAAAGTACTTTCTTGGGTTGTACCCACACCTCTACAGGTTCCAACCTAGGGTCACACAAGAGAAATGCTTCCCACTCAACCTCAACAAGCCCCCATCGTTGAGGTTGAGTGGAGATGGTCGCTGCCGTCATCCCTGAGGAGATCGTCACAGGGATTCAAGGACAGGACAGCACAGACTATCAGGAGAAAACACACATGCAGGGTAAGTCGCATGGGGAATTAAAATGCACTAATGTCAACTACAACCGGGGGGGATACCGACCACAAAATGCATGGAAGTCATGATATACATGGAGTGGCATGGGTAAAGGGGTATGGCATGGGGGCATGGCCTGTACAGAGAGAAGCTGGGGCACACCATAACACAACACCAACAACAGTTCCATGGGGGTATGCTGCCATGTCAACGATGGAGCAAAGGTAAAGCCACGCCAGGAGGTAAGGGCACAACGTCAAACTGACATCCCGTCACACGTGAGCCACTACACCCCCTACATTAACTAGGGCCCAATTAACAACCTCTAGCCATACCAACAACTGGAGTGTAACAGTGACAACAGTTGCCACTACCACCTCCGTTGTGTGTGCAGCTCAAGCAGCCAATGGCAGTAACGTCCCCATGGATCATACACACCTAAATTAGTGGGTTGAGGATGATAACTTTAACAATCCCCTGAAACAAGGCAAATGTTCCATTCCTGTCAATTGTGAATGCCCATAGTTGCCGCCAACAACAGCATTGAGGGGGAGGACACATGTAACTGGTCACTGAAATACACCTGCACAGTCAGAGGAGGAAACAGGACACTGCCACGACTATCAGGGCAATCCAATCTCCACACATTCCCCAACATCAGCTGTACCCATTACCAATGCTAACATCCATATCGTGCCATAACAATGCTATGCATAGGATACGCGACATTTCAACTACATATAAGTGGATGTGAAAGATCAGAGACTGGTGCAGGTCCAGATTGTTAAGTGTGCTGTTAGTGCCATCAGAGCACCCACAGCCAGTGAAAGGTCTCACCATGAGAAAGGATGTAGACGGAGGGTGGAGTAGGACAAGATGGTGGCAATGCACTATTTGGCCTAAGACAACACTAGAGGAGATGATGCCGACAAGTCTAATAACTTACCACAATACATGTGACATGCAGGTGGGGCATAGGCCTGGGAGAATGCCCATCTGAAACAAGATCACAATGTGAAATCCTCACAAGGCAGGCATGTCACATCACCAATGCCACAACACAGACACACTAATTGTACCCTATTTCATTGCAGAGGACGATGGACCTCCTGCGGATATGCCTGTCCAGGACTACCCTAATGAAATGGATGACGAGCTGACAAACATCAGCCACCAGACCCTCCAAGATGTCCTTGGAACCGTCCAGACCCTACCTTCTGTCACAAGGAGGAGTACAGAACAAGCAGCCATCACAGAGGACCCACCCACAACCCCAATTGTAAGACCTGCCAGCTCCAATACAGATGAGGACTCAGATGACACAGGCACCAGCTTTGAGAGAACTGTAGTCAGAGTACAGCGGGAGCTGGCCAAGGAGGTGCGGGTGGGGATGCAAAATATGGCAGCCAGCCTAGAGGGGGTGCGGTCGTGCATGATGTCAACTGAAGAACAGGCAGCAGCTATGCAAGGGCGAACAACTATCTTGCAGGAACCTGAAAAAAGGCTGAAGGAAATCAGCACAGCTGTAATACAGTTGAACCAACACCCACAACAGCAATCCTGTCAACGCCTGAACGAATGCAACATTGAACCCCTCAGGGCCGACCTGGCTGCCTACCATCGTGATGTGGCTGCTATTCTCAAGAACCAGCAGATCCTCCTTGCAGGAGTACTGCCCTTAAGACCTTCACAGGTAGCAGCATCCGGGATGTCTGACTCCACATCTTCTAACACTGAGGTGTGTGTTGCCCCTTCACAACCATCACCAACAAGGACAGAGGAGGCAACACACACATCAGAAGAAGAAGACATGGAACAGATCACATTCACACATAAAAGTACCCGGAAGCACTAGTCCCTGCCACATGGCCACCTATTACCAAGGTCCAGTGCTTTGTAACATGCCAGTCTTGCAATAACTGCACTCATTGACTGTTCTGCAAACCACTGTATATCTTGTCAGCCTGCCCAGTGCTTGTCTCTCTCTTACTCATTGGCAAATCCTGTCCCCCTGCACTGTCTGACACATCACCCCAGTATGTCAAATGCATTTTCCTTTAGCACTTGTGTAGGATCACAATGGAAGATGTCACTATAATGGACTCACAATCATGGACAATGTACATATCGCACTACAGCACTGTTCAATAAATAGCACTTACACAACCACTTTGTCTCTGTGTAATGTGACACATCAACCGTGCAGTAGATCACTGAAATGTTCCTCCTGTCAAATTACATAGCTTGTCAATACAACTGTCCTGAAATAATGTAGTCTGCTAACTATGCACAGTGGCCTGGATTGCACCATACTCTGCCCTCCCTGAGGGTAATATCTGATGAAAATAGAAACCATACAACATAATGCTGTGTTGGACAGAATAATGCTTCCTCAAGAGATATCTAAGCCATTAAATAGTGGCAACTGAATGTTGGCACCATGCAATACTAACACATATAACATTGCCCACAAATCTAAGCAAACAGTCAACAAACTGCATGCATGAAGGTGTCTGAGTTTACATCCAAATAAGTAATCATGCTGAACAGTGTCACAAATTATCTATGTGAGTCATGAACACAATATTACAAGAGTGCTTACTACCACTCAGCTAATAAGGGTTTCCTTGAACATCACACTGCAGTCAGACATAACACAATGTCCCCAATCATAAATCTGGAAGCACTGTATGTGACATTGAAAACACACTTAATGAAAAAAAACACATTGGGATCCATAGTAACTGTGATTGGTGGTTGCAATGAATGGTCTAATCTTTTCAAGGTAGCTCTGGGGTAGCTGCCAATGTTACAGCTCAGTTGGGATTTGTTCGCAGCATAGGACACAAATGTAATACAACAGAATTCATGTACACTTATGCCAAGGCCCTGATCTACAAGCATTTCACACATACTGTGAAGGGTTCACTAGATATTTATTAAACGGTAATAACAGAAGAGAAAACTCGGGGAAAAGCCTTACCTACCCTAATCTACCCTAACTACTCATTACCCACAACTGTCCCTAACTAACCTAAGCTTCAATCATATCACAGTGAACTTGTGAGTGTACGAGGTAAAGAACACAGACATGAGAGAGATGCTTGCTCTGCAAATACTTACCATCTCATTCGTAATTGAGTGGGAGACTATCGTACTTGTTGTTCTTGGTTGATTTGTTGTAATGTTGTAATGCATACATGGGAAGTGTTGGTTGTATGTGAAGTTTAGGAGATGTGCTAGGATCATGATATGGTGATCATCTTGTCATGCATATGCAAAGTGTGCGGCAAAGAAGTGTAAGATAGATAGATGCATAGGCTACATACCACCTTTCTTTAAACTTACCTGGACAGGAGCAGGTCATCTATTTCAACTCAGACACTGTCCTGAATGCAAGACTGTTATCGATGATCTTTAGTCATGCCAAGAGTGCTGGCCATATGTTTTAGTCCTCAAAGATGTGCTATGCTCACACCAACCGCAAGGGAAAGCTATCCTGCCCAATGAAGCAAAGTGACTCACTGGTTTATGAGTAAGAGGGGTCGGTCGATAGACTTTCCTAGGGAGATCATAATAATCAGAAGAACACCAGGGATTGGGTCGGAAAAAGGAATCTGCAGGGTGGTGTTGTGATGATGTCGCAGTCGTACAAAGGTGCCACCCAGGCTCGCTGACGTCAGTTTCTTTTCACGGCTTTCCACACCAGCAGCGCAGAGCCATGAATAACACTGAAATTGGAGCACTAGCGCTAAGGGCCTGAATGGGGAATTTCTGAGCCTAGAAATCAGTTTGCAAGTGGGAAGGATGGGTGGGTCATTAAGGAATCTGCAACTAGAATATGTCTCTACGAGATAAATCATTACCAAAGGTAAGTAAGTTGTTCATCTGACAGAGACTTCTAGTTGCCGATTCCTTACCTTAGAATAGATGCCCAAGCAATACCAGGTGGGCTGCGAATCAAAATCTTACTAAGAAGTCCTGCAGGACCGAATAACCAAAGTAGACGTCTCTGCGGACCTGACTGTCCAGGCAGTCATGTCTTGTGAACGTGTGCAAGGGGTCACAAGGGGCAAGCCAGGGGTTGCAGTAGCGACCCCAGGCAATCCCTAAATGACCTCCATGAGCACAATGAACTTTATTGCATTTTGCACCCTGTATGCCTATGCCAGAAAACGTTTTCTGACCCCTATGAGAATACTTTGGGCAAGATGTATCAAAATCACATTTTGCATTCCCTAAATAGCGAATTTTAAGAAATCGCTCTTTAGGGAATGCAAAATGCTATGTAACAAAATAGTGGTTCTCTCATAGCGAGTCCTACAGAATCGCAATCGCTCTTAGGGAATCACTATTAGGGTTTGAGACTCTATTCATTCCTATGCGCCTCAAGGCCCGTACATGTGAATGGTTTTGCATTTCCTAATTTGAGATTTCCTATTAGGAAGCTGCAAATTAGGAAATGCAAAACAAAGTGTGCCGAGGGTCTAAGGCCCCCATTGATGCACCACCCAAAAAAAATGTGCACATGTAAATGCCCCTGGGGCATGTGTGCGCTACATGACACTTTAAAAAATGAATTTTTAATGCATTTCTTAAAATTGCACATGGTTACAATCAGTTTGGAGTTCATATTAATAGCATTTCCTAAATGACCAATTCGCATTTAGGAAATGCTTATTACATGTGCATAGGGAATCGCAAATTGGAATGCCCCAATTGTGATTTCCTATTTAGGGGATTGTAAAGTGTGATTCCCTATTTGGAATCGCAATTTTAGCGAATTGCAAAACATTGTGATTCCCTAAAAATGGGATTTCAATGCCTTTCATACATTGTGAAAGGTTATTTTGCATTCACAAACGGTTACATTTACCGATTTGCATCGTTTATGAATGCAAAATATTTTGATACTTCTGGCCCTAATTTTCATAGGGTGGCTTTTGAATTGCTGCAAAAACTAAAAGAGTTGGAGATGTGTGTTGCCATGGGAAACTTTGTAATCTCGCCCGAGAATAAGAAAGAGATATCCTGAAGTATAAATCTCCCCATTTTGTTTGTTAACGTGGGTCCTGTAGGTTGGGGGAACTTTGTGCAGCATCCTCTCTGTATCTCAGATGTGTTATGCTCAGGACTGTTCTGTTTTATTCTTTGTAGTGTATTTATATTACATATTTTTATGGAATGTTTTATGAATGTTACTGTTTATTGGAATTGATGTTATATTGATTGAATGTTTTCTCTCTGTGTACTTTTATGGTCCTTACATTGTTGATGTATTCTTCTTTGCCAAACTAAGATTGAGTTACTGAGCTTTCTAATAGAATATTTGTTCGCTTTCCATTTCATACAACTTTATTAACTAACACACAGTTTAGTATGTTGGTGCTCCAGAGTAGCTTGCACTTACTTCTGCGCTGCTTGAGAGAGGAGAAAACAGAGACATGTTATGATTATTTGAACTAATTTTGTTTTATGTAATTTTCAAGATTACATTGACTGCAGATGAAAATGCTATTGACACATACTGCGATTATGTTATGAGTAGGTAGAAGCATTTTTGTTTTTGTTACAGTGTCAAAGCCAAAAGATTCTGGCTCATCCAGTGACTTCTTCAGACTGTTCCTTTTGGGCTTGTTCCGTTCTTCACTGCTAATGAACCTTGGAAAAATGCAGCAGCAAACTTCTTTATCCGTGGTGTCCTGCAATTATTGGGAAATTAAGCTCCTATTCTTGAAAACCATTGTTCAAAATGTACAGCAGAATGCATCAATCTTGGTGATGAAAGCTTTCTTTTGAGAAAAAAATAACTGTGCTGCAAATTTGCATAAAATGCTGCTTTATCACCACTAACTGATAACTGGCTTTTAATTTGTGTTACAGCATCAAAATAGGGACCGCACTGAAACCTCCATAGCTGTTGACCATGGACTCAATCACTATCTATAACGGGTGTTTGTTTGTTGGACTCAATAGGACGTTTACTGCAGATGTTCTAAATCTGGTGAATGAAAGCTTCAATGACTGCACCTCCTCTGTGAAGATCGTCGGGCAGCCCTGGATCTTGTATGAGCATCCACACTATGAGGGACGGTGTGTAGCCTTAGACGAGGGAGAATGCTTAAGGTTTGGTTCAGGAGACCAATCTAGTGTCTGCAAACATGCATGACAAAATGAGCTCTCACAGGGTCCAGAGTGGAGCATGGGCTCTGTATGAGGATGTAAACAGAGGTGGCAGGTGCATTGTAGCCAGGGCAGGTGAATATTTACCAGATTACTGCAATATCGGTTTTAATGATCAAGTCTCCCAAGTGTATCCCCTGTTTGCTGGGACATGCTCTGTGACAGCCACAATTCTGTGGAACTAGAAAAAGGTACAGAGTGAAAGAAACGTTCAGATAGATCAGTACCTTTACACCAACAACATAAACGTAGATCAGTAGTTCACTACCAATTCTTCCAAAGAGTTTGAAAAATATATCTCCCATAGCTTCGAATTCAGCAATGAGACATCAATCAAGGTGGGGACATCCTTTACCTTGAAAGGAGTGGTCAATATTGAGGCAGAGGTGTCCAACACCTTCACAGTGACGAAAGGTGAAACTGAGGCATTCACCACGAGGAAAAAACAGAGTTGAGCATTCTGAAGAAGGCCCCGCCACATACAAAACTGACTGTTAATTTCCTGTGCAAAGAAGTCACAATCTCATTGCTGTTGGAGCTGAAAATCATCCGGGCCAATAAAACTTATGTCGAAACTGGAACATACCGATGTGAGTCTGGTACAGAAGCCTGCATTGATCTGCAGTCCCTTCCCATAAGTTGATCCAAGCGGGAGTCACACATTTTCTCCATAGTGGCCATATTCCAACATTGATTTGCTAATCTTTCACTGATTATAATTGTATTTTGCTGAAAACTGAGAACTTTGAGAATTACCCTTTCCTTTAAAGATCACATTTTCCCAGACTTTACTTCAAAAGTCAGTAATGGACAGAATGCACCTTCCTCTTACCCAACTCTTTTTAAAATCCCTTCAAGGGGTTTATTCTGTAGAGTAGCAACAAGCTGTAATTCCCTACCAGAATCTTCTCCAATTCCCTATCTGAATTGGGGACGGGGGGTCATTGCTGATTAGTCTACATACTGCCCCTTCGATGCAGAGAACCAGTGCCACACTCTAATGGGCCACCAGATCTATCAGAGGCCCAGTGAGGGAGTGTTCTCTGCATAACCCAAGCCAAACCTGTACTGTGGTTGGCAAAGGTTATATCTGCTGCTCTCCTCAGGTCATTAGAATACTCCATAGTGATGCAGGTCACTTACTGGCAATGCTTCAGTGGTGTAAGACTGGGTTTACTGCTGCATCGGTTTCTGTTAATTGCTGTGCCAACATCATCTGTCCACTGGGTGTCAATGCTGCAGCAATTCTGTTTCTTTCAGAACACGGGACAAGGTAACAATATGAACATCCAACAAGTGTCTCTGCACAAGATATACCTTTAAAAATGCCCATCTAGCAGACATTCAGTAGAAATAATTGTTTCAGAAGATGTAGTCCGATGAAGCCTGACTGAGCACGGCCATCAGTATTTTATTTAGTGATGTAACTATGACGTGTGTGGGTACAAAGCAGGTTTGTGGCAAGGACTGACCAACTGCATAGTCTTTCATGACCTATGGGAAAGATCATAAGTTATGAACATGAGTCACATGTAGTAGTCTTTCATCATGGATGGACAGTTCAAATGTCTTGAAATTGATGCATACCTTCATGAAATGACAATGGCTAAGACACAAAAGCTGGTAATATTTTGTTGTGAAACTTTGCTTGGCCAGATATTGAGCATTAGTTAAAAACGCAGGTTGACTTGTTCCAACTGTTTATGGCTGTGATGGGTAAATACATAAACTAGATGAAGCCTGAGTGGGTAATCACTGTAAACACATCTGTGCACAAGGTTGCAATGATAGAACTGAAGGTGCAGGCTTCATGTACATCTTTAATGTGCTTCAGAATCTTTTAAACCAGAAACATTTATGTGCAGCTCTATTTTCTGTGCTGAATTTTAGGTTTGTTTTCAGTTTTTCTTTTTTAATGTTTGCTTTAGTTATATTGCAGCTTAAACTGGTACATGTAGGGTTTTTATCTTCTTATTTTAAGTCTCGAAAAACTAACCATAATCTCCGATTTCTATCCAACCCACCATTGGGATTAAGCTACCAAAGATAACTAATGTTGTAATTAAGGATTACATTTGGCAAATCAATGATCAGGGTTTGCTTTCCAGTATAACTGTTTTTGTTTGGGCTTATGACTAAATAAATCTCAGTTATAAGCAGCTCCAGCTTGCACCTGTCTCTTGTTTTCACTCGCATTGGAATAGTCAATGTCACCATCACAGCACTGGCAGATGTTGGCAAGGATGGTTGAGGGGAGCCCAGTTTCCTGCTAGCTCTCAGTGACTGAAACTTTCACTACACAGCGACAGTCTAAGAGCAGGTAACAGATGCCAGTCTCGAAAAACACCTATCCGAAATAATCTATGTCCAGTTTCCACATACTGCCAACCTTACTTTTCAGACACCAATGTAGTCTGGATAATGCTACACCAGTCCCCACTGCCGAAAAGTCCTTGTGGGCTACATATAAGAACACTCACAAACACACCCGCAAATACTTGCACGAACAAAACAAATGCACGAACCGCACAATTAGTTACACATCTGTAGACACACAAAGAAAAATGTACACCCACACTGACATGCAGCCAGAAACTTACACACAGACTGAGCTCTTTGTGACAAACACACACACACACATAGAAAGATATGGAAATGCAAAGGCATAAAGTACTAGTATACATATTTATTCACCCAAACAGACATACACAAATAGAAGGAGACCAAACACACATAAAACACCAAGCACAAATAGTCTTAAAACTATGAACAGGTTTTGAGTTGAGATTTGAAAATAAATCCCCGAAATCCTACATAAGGATTCTGTGCCAACAGCTTAACTAAACTCGTTCCCTTACTACAGAACCTCCTAAGATTGTTTACGCAAGGAAAGATGGATTTGATTTAGACAGGTTTTTATTCTGTTTTTGCACAAACATAACGACACATCACAAGTCTTTCCTTCCTGGTTTTAGACAGTGTTATACCTGCCTTTGTAATTACTTTAACAGTTTTAAGATTATTTTAAGCCAAGGTAAAAAAAACTAAATTTGGTAAATCAGATGTTTAATTTTTTATAGTGGGGGGAATCTAATGAAAAGTCTGGTTTACAAAGATGTCTTTCTGGCATAAGAGAATCAAAAAAAAGTTGGACCTGATTAACCCCGGTTTTTCGCCATGCTTAAGATAGTTAAACTGTTTTAGGCCCTAAAAGACAATCTTGTGTCTGCCGGCAGCGTTTGTAAATCAGGCCTAATAGCCTCACATCTTTCTGAAGCCCTACAACAGTCTTACCCCTCTAAGGTCAGACCCTGAAAGATTTATTTCTATCAAGCTTAATTAAAGATGTTAAAATAAACGCAGGTTCTCAACAGTATATTTCTAATTCACTATGAGTTAATTACATCGTATTACTACCATTTATGCATTTAATAAAAAAACATCTGTCAAAATTATGGGGCAAGTATTGACACCTCTGCATTTTCCTGACAGCAGAAGACACAAGCAGTGGAAAAGCGGATAGGTCAGCTCGGGGGTCAGCCTTTTGGCAATTTTCATGTTGTTTTTTTTCATGTTTTTTTTTGCAAGCATTAGTATTCAAGAAGCTACGTGGCCCTCATCAATGTAAAATAAAACAGTGTCTGAATGGCCAAACTGTGTTAGCACACATCACTGCAGTAATAGGTGATACTGATGGGAACTGCTGTGTGTGTGGACTTGTTCCTTGTGAGAGCCCAGCACGCTGTAACTCAAGGTGAACTCAGTCACTGGGTTAAGCGCACTGAAGCACTGCCCCTCGACAAATGTGACTGACACGACCACAGACCAATGAAGGAATTCAGACTGATATCTCCTATGAGTAATTATGTAATATATATAATTCTACCGACAACAAAATCTCTTGGTTAACACGGAGCTAAAAAAGCAGATCACTCGAAAGAAAGAAAGCACAAATGAAAGAAAAAGAAAGAGGAAGGCAAGAAGTAAAGAAAGAGAAGAAAGAGAAAGAAAAGAAAAGAAAAGAAAGAAAGAAAGAAAGAAAGAAAGAAAGAAAAAGGAAAAAGAAAGAAAGAGAGAACAAATGAAAGAAAAAGAAAGAGGAAGGCAAGAAGTAAAGAAAGAGAAGACAGAGAAAGAAAAGGAAAGAAAGAAAGAAAGAAAGAGAGAACAAATGAAAGAAAAACAAAGAGGAAGGCAAGAAGTAAAGAAAGAGAAGAAAGAGAAAGAAAAGGAAAAAAGGAAGAAAGAAACAGAGAAAGAAAGAAAGAAAGAAAGAAAGAAAGAAAGAAAGAAAGAAAGAAAGAAAGAAAGAAAGAAAGAGGAAAACACAAATGAAGGAAAGTGAAAGGCAAGAAGTAAAGAAAGAGAAGAAAGGCAAGAATGAAAGTTAAAGAAAGAAGAAAGCAAGAAAGAAAAAAGAAAGAAAAAAAGAAAGAAGGAAAGAAAGAAAGTGCCAGCATGTACAGTTCTGATAGTGCAACCTCTCTTTGTGCTCTTTCAGCACTAGAAGCAATGGTCCTCATTTGATCCTTTCTCTAAATCCACAGTGTACTAAGGTCCCGGGTGCCAGGGGTTACCCATCATATCCAGGTAAAATGCCCAGAGGTGACAACTCAGTCACTAGCCAATGGGCTAGTTGGCCCACTCCTCTTTTGTATCACATTTACGGAGATGTGTGGCACCTGGCAATCTGAGAGTGCAATGTAAATTAGCACTTGTATAGCGCACTACTCACCCGTTAGGGTCTCAAGGCGCTGTACTCATACCGCTATGGAACCCCTCCTGGCTTTTCCCTGTGAGGTGCCCACTCCTGAGCACCCCCAGGGTGAAGCCAGGCATCCAAGCGCTGTTGGGGCCGTTGTGGAGATTAAGCAAGCTATTGCCCAGAGTTGCGGATTGGGACCCATGAATTAGATTAGGCACCGAGGCGAGAATTATCTGGTCAAGGGGAATTGAGCCCAAGACCTGCCGAAGCGGGACTTGAACCCTGGTCTTGAGCCAGATCTCTGCTTCAGAGTCTGCCGCTCTAACCATTGAGCCACACTTCTCCAATAACCTTGCCATTCTGCAGATGTTGGGACCTTTCCTCGACACTGAGGAGCTTGGTAGCCCATCCTAGAGATGTGGCTACCTGTGGGCTACACGCTCACAGGAAAACCTGTTTGAGAACTGGCTTTCCCTCTCTGGCCCTGTCTCAGATAGTTTTAGTGAACAATAAACAGACTCTCAGGCGTGTCATGAACATTTGCCCTTCAAAGGTGGCTTCCCCTTTGGAGCTCGCCTTTTGAGCTAAAACCCTGATTGACTTCCTGAGAGGGGAGGTCACACCTTGCCCTGGCAGCAAATTCCTTTGTTCTTAAGCCTGGGAGTTGTCCACACATTTCCCCAGGTGGCTATCTGTTGTTCAGGGCCTATGTAAGTGCACTGAACCAGCTGGGTCACAGAGTTCCAACCTTCAGTCAAAGTATGTTTATTTAGACCATTAGTCCATAAACAGTATAAACACATAAACATTGATCATCTTGAATAAACACATTCCCTAAAGTGACATCCAGAATTTAAAATATTACAAAAATGTTAAAAAAGAAGTAAAACCTAAATGTCCTCAAATATGCATTGTAGATTCATTGGGTAAACGTATCTGCGTTTTGAGTTCTAAATAGGAAAACTTGCACATTCGTATAGATTGTCTAAAAGTTTTGCCCGTTCGGAAAACCATTTTATGCCCTATTTTAAAAAACAAAATATAGTGTTAGTAATCGCATGCAAGCAGTGGCACTTTTAACTGACATGCACTTCCTGGATATAGCATGTGCCCTTAGAAGTATTTATGGGAATATAAGAAGGCTAGTTATTTTTATTCACTTTAGGAAGAGGTGTTGGTGCTAAAGTCACAAAGCCTAGGTAGAGACTCAAAATACTGTGCATATTTTATGACATTGAGGCCTATATATATTCTTTTTTTTAGCGCTGCATTTGCGTCATTTTTTGATGCAAAAGCGATGCAAACTTGCAAAAAACAACTGTATTTTGTACGTTTGTGCCGTTTTTTGCGTCAAAAAACAGCGCAAATGCAGCACTAAAAAAGTTTAAATATGGGTCCTGGGTTTTACTGGGTTTTATGTGTGGTTTTTATTATTTGAATTCCTGTATGTCATTTTTGGGGATGTATTTATTCAAGATGATCAACGTTTGTGTGTTTTATATTGTTTAAAGTCTAATGATCTTTGTCTTAGACTGTTTTCCTTTTCAGGTCTTCTACCAAATGTGGGGACTGGGATGCTTGTAAGAGGACTACATGGACACTGCTACTAACACCTACATTGTCTGGGGGGGCAGTGCTGAGGATTGAGCACAATATCCGTTGTTCCGCTACCACTATTGCACTCCCCTCCCATGGATACAAGTCTTAAATTACTTTCCCTAAATATTTGTGGCCTTAATTCCCCAAATATAAACAAACCTGAGTATATATCCTTCTTCATGACCCAGACATGGTCTTCTTACAAAAGACCCAACTCTGGGGACGGATAGAAATAGAATGGCACATCCTAAATATCTCGCGTGACACTGGTCGTTTACGAATTCTAAAACACTGGGTGTGGGGATTCTTTGCAATTCACACCTTGGATCCTATATCACTAAAGTGGCACGGGACAGTGACGGTCGGCTTGCTTAATGCCTATGCCCGTAAAACATCACAAGATTTCCATCTCTGGCGAGGTTTGCAAGACCAACTATGGGGGGCAGAGGGAGACATGATTGTAGGAAAAGATTCAAGTTTGATATGGGCTCCTGCCATGCACAGAACCTCCTCATCGTAGCAGAGCATGGTGGCCATGTCAGCTCAACTGAAAAGAAAGATAATAGACCTGGGATTCATTGATGCCTGGCGCTATAAGCACCCCAACACTAGGGATTACGCCTTCTATTCTCATTTTCATACTTTCTATATTAGGATTGATTACCTGTTCGTGTCACACGCTCAACATGGTGGACATGTGTGACATCTCTATCTCGGTCCATGCATGTTTGGAATTGATGTGGACACTCAACTTTACATTCTGGGTCTTCCCTGTGCTGGTCCTTGCTCCGACGAGTCCTCCGTGACGCAGTGGATGTGGAAGAGATCTGCCAGGGTATAGTAGACTACTTCACACAGAGACACTACAAGATGTTACACTACATATGCTATGGGATGGGGTTAAGACAACTATTCAGGGGGTAATATCTTCCATAGCCATAGCCCAACACAGGGAGGCATGTATTGTGGAGGATAACTTGCCTGAAGAAATAAAAATGCTAAAACATCAAGACACGCTGACACCCAACCGGCGACTCAAGAGACACTTAGCAGTACTGAGCGGGCAACTGAGGGTGCACAGGATGAACAGAGCAGAGTGCTCCCTTTTAGCACTCAACCAAAAGTATTATGAAGGGGGTAACAAAGTAGGTACACTTCCGGTTATAGATGAGACCAGGTTCAGGCAAAAGCACACATTGCCAATCTGTGCTTGAAGGCAGGGGCTTGGGCGACATCTGAACGCAATAAGCAGAGTGAATTCTCTAACTGCTATCAAGCCCTCTATAACAACATAGAGGCACAACAGATGCTCATTCAGAAGTACCTGGAGGGCTGTGGGTGGGAACCCCTGCACCCCCAACATGTGGAGCTACTGGAGGCACTCATCTCAATGGAGGTGCTTCACTTAACACTCCGAGCCTTGTCACTTGGCAGTACGCCAGGGCCAGATGGCATACCGGTTAGCTTCTACAGGCTGCTTCTCTCCAAGCTGGGTGAACACCTGTTACGCCTGCTTAACTCATTGAGGCATGTGTCTGGCCTCACTGTGTCCATAGCAACCACAGAAATCACGCTTATCCCCACGGCGGGAAAAGACGGGACACTCCGTTCCCCTCATCGCCCTATTGGATTATAAAATATAGATGTCAAACTCTTTACTAAGGTACTGGCCTCTAGGATTGAGCGTTATCATCTGCAATAGGCAGGAGACTGATAATGTCAGTCGGGTGGCACACTTAGTGGAAAAAGTTCATTGCTATCATATCCCGCCCTGCCTTCTATCGCTGGATGCGGAGAAGGCCTTTGATTGGGTTAACTGGGGTTTCCTGTCTGCAGTTCTGACAAAAATTCGACTGGGCCTCCTCATGAGCTCCAGAATTATGGCTTCGTACATAGCCCTAGTTGTAACTATCTGATTCAACGGGTCATTTACCCAACCCATTGCTATGCGGAGAGGGACGAGACAGGGCTGTCCCTTGCCACCCCACTTGCCTTGGCAGTAGAACACTTGGCCATTACCAGCTGATGCACTGACAGCATAGAGGGCATACCCTTTGGGGGTCAGATGCATAAGATTAATTTGTTTGCCCACAACCTCCCACTTACCTTCTCACAACTGGCCACATCCCTATCAGCAATGGTGTCTTCCCTGAAAGACTTTGCAATGGTATTGGGCTTTAAATTTAACATGGCTAAATCGAGCATCCTCAACAGCCTGGCCCTGTTTCAATGGTGCCTAGATAAGATCAAATATCTGGTCCATTCCTCACACCCACCCTCGTCACCTGGTCGAGTGCAAATTGCCCTCCTCTCTGCCGTGCCATACTGGAGGACATCCGAAGGTGGAAGCTCCTTCCTATTTTGTTGCTGGGAAGGATACATGTAGGTAAAATATATATACAGATATACAGAACAATGTGTGTGTGTTGGTATGTGTGTGTATATATATCTATATATATATATATTGCAGAATCCAACAATGCAGTAGCTGGCACGCTCCAAAATGCCAGGTGTGCCACAAACACACTCTGCAGCATGTGCACAAATCCTCCAGCCTCTTTCAAAATCTCATAAAAGAGATCAGCACTCCTCCTGATTTATTAATGTGCAGAAGCAACAATATACATGTTTCTGCTTGACCAAGCCTTGTTCACCATAAATGCCATTACCAAAAGTTCTGAATTTAACCCCTTAGCTGCCAGGCATTTTCCCCTCCTGTGCCGAGCCTTTTTTTGGCTATTTGGGGAAGTTCGCACTTAGGCCCTCATAACTTTTTGTTCACATAAGCTACTCATGCCAAATTGACGTCCTTTCTTTCCCAACATCCTAGGGATTCTAGAGGTATCCAGACTTTGTGGGTTCCCCTGAAGGAGACCAAGAAATAAGCCAAAATACAGTGAAAATTTTGTTTTTTTAAAAAAAAATGGAAAAAAGGGCTTCAGAAGGCGGCTTGTGGTTTTTTGCCTGAAAATAGCATCAACAAAGGGTTTGCGGTGGCAAGATCACCATCGTCCCAGCTTTCAGGAACAGGCAGACTCGAATTAAAAAAAAACTTTTTCTATACAATTTTGACATTTTACTGGGACATACCCCATTTTTACTATTTTTTTGTGGTTTCAGCCTCCTTCCAGTTAGTGACCAAAATGGGTACGAAACCAATGCTAGATCCCGGAAAGCTGAACATTTCTGAAAAGTAGACAAAAGCCTGAATTCAGCAAGGGGTCATTTGTGTAGATCCTACAAGTGTTTCCTACAGAAAATAACCGCTGAAATAAAGAAATATTGAAATTGAGGTGAAAAAAACAGCAATTATTCTCCACGTTTTACTCTGTAACTTTTTCCTGCAATGTCAGATTTTTTAAAGCAATATAGCGTTACGTCCGCTGGACTCTTCTGGTGGCAGGGATGTATAGGGCTTGTAGGTTCATCAAGAACCCTAGGTACCCAGAGCCAATAAATGAACTGCACCTTGCATTGGGTTTTTATTCTATACCGGGTATGCACCAATTAATTTGCTGAAATATAAAAAGTGAAAAATAGGTATTAAGAAAACCTTTGCATTTCTAAATGGCCACAAGCTAAGGCGTTGAGAAGCAGTGGTTATTTGCACATCTCTGAATTCCGGGGTGCCCATACTAGCATGTGAATTACAGGGCATTTCTCAAATAGATGTCTTTTTTGCACACTGTGTTACATTTGGAAGGAAAAAATGTAGAGAAAGACAAGGGGCAATGACACTTGTTTTGCTATTTCGTGTTCCCTCACGTCTCCCAATAAAAATGGTACCTCACTTGCATGGATAGGCCTAGCACCCGCGACAGGAAATGCCCCAAAACACAACGTGGACACATCACATTTTCACAAAGAAAACAGAGCTGTTTTTTGCAAAGTGCCTAGCTGTGGATTTTGGCCTCTAGCTCAGCCGGCACCTAGGGAAACCTAGCAAACCTGTGCAGTTTTGAAAACTAGACACCTAGAGGAATCCAAGATGGGGTGACTTGTGGTGCTCTGACCAGGTTCTGTTACCAAGAATCCTTTGCAAACCTCAAAATTTGGCCAAAAAACACTTTTTGCTCTAATTCTGGTGACAGAAAGTTCTGGAATCTGAGAGGAGCCACAAATTTCCTTCAACCCAGCGTTCCCCCAAGTCTCTCGATAAAAATGGTACCTCACTTGTGTGGGAGGCCTAGCGTCCACGAAAGGAAATGGCCCAAAACACAACGTGGACACATCAAATTTTTTCACAGAAAACAGAGGTGTTTTTTACAAAGTGCCTACCTGTGGATTGTGGCCTCTAGCTCAGCCGACACCTGAGGAAACCTAGCAAACCAGCACATTTTTGAAAACTAGACACCTAGGGGAATCCAAAATGGGGTGACTTGTGGGGCTCTGACCAGGTTCTGTTACCCAGAATCCTTTGCAAACCTCAAAATTTGGCCAAGAAAACACTTTTTCCTCTCATTTCGGTGACAGAAAGTTCTGGAATCTGAGAGGAGCCACAAATTTCCTTCCAGCCAGCGTTCCCCTAAGTCTCCCGATAAAAATGGTACCTCACTTGTGTGGGTAGGCCCAGCGCCCACGAACGGAAATGGCCCAAAACACAACATGGACACATCACATTTTTTCACAGAAAACAGAGGTGTTTTTTACAAAGTGCCTACCTGTGGATTCTGACCTCTAGCTCAGCCGGCACCTGGGGAAACCTAGCAAACTAGGGCATTTTTGAAAACTAGACACCTAGGGGAATAAAAAATGGGGTGACTTGTGGGGCTCTGACCAGGTTCTGTTACCCAGAATCCTTTGCAAACCTCAAAATTTGGCCCAAAACCACTTTTTCCTCTCATTTCGGTGACAGAAGGTTTTGGAATCTGATAGGAGCCACAAATTTCCTTCCACCCAGAGTTCCCCCAAGTCTCCCGATAAAAATGGTACCTCACTTGTGTGGGCAGGCCTAGCGCCCACAAAAGGAAATGGCCCAAAACACAACGTGGACACATCACATTTTTTCACAGAAAACAGTGGTGTTTTTTTACAAAGTGACTACCTGTGGATTGTGGCCTCTAGCTCAGCTGGCACCTGGGGAAACCTAGCAAACCAGCACATTTTTGAAAACTTGACACCTAGGGGAATCCAAGATGGGGTGACTTGTGGGGCCATGACCAGTTTCTGTTACCCAGAATCCTTTCCAAACCTCAAAAATTTGGCCAAAAAAACACTTTTTCTTCTCATTTCGGTGACAGAAAGTTCTGGAATCAGAGAGGAGCCACAAATATCCTTCCACCCAGCGTTCCCCCGATAAAAATGGTACCTCACTTTTGTGGGTGGGCCTACTGCCCGCGAAAGGAAATGCCCCAAAACACTATCTGGACACATCAAAATTATCAAATACAAAACTACCTGTTTTTGCAGGGGGACACCTACGTTTTTGGTCCTGGGCTCAGCAGCCTTGTAGGGAAACCTACCAAACCCAGACATTTCTGAAAACTAGACACCCGAGGGAGTCCAGTGAGGTGTGACTAGCGTGGATCCCCTAATGTTTTCTTACCCAGAATCCTCAGCAAACCTCAAATTTAGCAAACAAAATCACATTTTTCCCACATTTCTGTGTGGGATCACCGCACTAGGACACATTTCATACCACCCAATGTTCCTCTCAGTCTCCCAGTAAAAATAATACCTCATTTGTGTAGGTGGGCCAAGTGCTTGTGAAAGGGAAGAGCCAAAAACATGTCAATATTGAGGGAGAACAAAGGGGTCCAAAAGGGTAGTTTGCAAAAAAACATTTTTAGGCTGACAAGTGCAGCAGAATTTTTATCGGTATAGATTAGACAATGCTGGGTGGTAGGAATTTTGTGGATTCCTGCAGATTCCGGAAGGTTCCATCACAAAAATATGGGAAAAATGTGTGATTTCCAGAAAGTTGGAGGTTTGCAGGAGATTGTGGGTAGAAAAATGGTGCAGGGTGCATGTGAAACACACCACCCTGGAATCACCCGGATGTTTAGTTTTCAGATGTGTCTAGGTCTTGTGGATTTTTCTACATGGCAGCGTCCCAAAGTCCATAAAGTGCAGCCCTCACCATTCCAAGTGGGACGATTTTGAGAGTAAGCCAAGCTCTCATGGCCCAAATGTAAAACTAAAACTCAAAATAATCAAACGTCTTCTTGCTTGCTGTGGGATAGATGTTTTAGAGTGCGGAGTAGAACTGAAAGACTGTTACCCCTTCAGTTGAGTTGGGGGCGTAATCAGGCCCATACTGGTTGGTAGCCACCACCCCAATATATATATATATTTTTTAATTCCCTGGTATCTAGTAGACTTTCTGCCCCCCCAGGTGTGGATCAGGGGTAATTGCCCCATCTGCCTACTGGTGGGCAGAACAACTTTGGCCCCATTTATTTGGGGTGGGAGTATGGCCATACCCCCACACTCTTATTTTTGAAAAAAAAACTTCCTTGGCCTCTGGTGGGCTTTCTGCCCCCCCCCCGGGGGCAGATGGGCCTTCCAAAAATAGGCCCATCTGCCCCAACGGGGGCAGATATGGACAACAGTAATGTGCACCCATGGGGGGCGACCCTTACCCAAGGGGCTGCCCCCCTAAAGAAAACACACGCATACACACACACCCTGGTGCCTAATTGGTTTCTGGTGCCTAAGTGGTTTCTGCCCCCATGAGGTCAGATTGGCCAAACAGAAATCGACTAATCTGCCACAAAGGGGGGAAGAAATGGTCCAAATACAATCCCCCCCCCCCCAGGGGAGAGACCCTTGACTAAGGGGTCGCTCACCACCTCTAAAAACACAACAACAAAAAAACAATTTATTTTAACACTGGCGCCTAGAGGTTTCTGCCACACCTGGGGGCAGATCAGCCTAATAACAATAGGCCGATCTGCCCCCCAGGGGGGGCAGAAAAGGCCTAAAATAAATCCCCCCCCTGGGGAGCGACCCTTGCCTAAGGGGTTGCTCCCCACCTCTAAAAAACAGGGTTGGCAGAAATGGCCTAAAATTTATTTGCCCCCCTGCCTCCCCACCCCTCACCCCCCTGGGGAGCGACACTTGCCTAAGGGGTCATTCCCCTTGCGTGACATTGGCACAAAAAAAAAAGGTTCCAGGTGCCTTGTGGTTCCTGCCCCCCTTGGGGGCAGATTGACCTAAAATCGGCTGATCTGCCCCTGAGTGGGGCAGAAATGGCCTAAATACAATTTGCCCCTCCAGGGAAGCGACCCTTGTCTAAGGGGTCGCTCCTCATCTGTAAAACAACAACAACAAAAAAATCCGCGGTGCCTAGTGGTTTCTGTCCCCGTTGGGGGCAGATCGGCCTAATTAAAATAGGCTGATCTGCCCCCCAGGGGGGCAGAAATGGCCTAAAATAAATGTGCCCCCCAGGGGAACGACCCTTGCCTAAGAGGTCGCTCCCCTTGCGTGAAAATCCCCCCCCAAAAAAACTCCCTGGTGTCTAGTGGTTTCTATCCCCCTTGGGGGCAGATTGGCCCAATAAAAATAGGCCTATCTGCCCCCAAGAGGGGCAGAAATGGCATAAATATAATTTGCCCCCTAGGGGAGAGACCCTTGCCTAAGGGGCCGCTCCCCACCTCTAAAAAAACCAAAAAAAAACCAAAAAAAAATAAAATGATCCCTGGTGCCTAGAGGTTTCTGCCCCCCCCTGGGGGCAGATCGGCCTAATAATAGGCCGATCTAAAAGGCCTTAAAAGAAAATACCCCCCTGGGGAGCGACCCTTGCCCAAGGAGTCACTCCCCTTATGCCAATTTTCTGTAAGAAATAAATCCCTGGTGTCTAGTGGGCATTTCAAAAGCCGGATTGCTTTACAATCCGGCTTTTGAAATGCTCTGAGAGACTTCAAAGGGAAGGAAATTCCTTTCCTTCCCTTTGAAGCCTCTCAGGCCTCCTCAACGTGATCGGAAGAGAAATGCTTTGCATTTCTCTTCCGATGGGAGGAGGCCTCTGTGATAGCGCGCGGTCGCGTGTTGACGTCATGGGGGTGGGGGGTTCGGGGGTCAGGGGTGTAAGGGGAAGGGCTTTCCCTTCCATCCCTGCCTTGGGTGGGTAGGGGGGAACCCCACAGAGGGAGTGATAGCGCTCCCTCAGGGCACACGATCACTGTGCCTCAGGACGTAACCATTACGTCCTGGGCACAGAAGGGGTTAAAAGAAGATGTAGTTTCCACATTGCTCAACATAGACAGGACAAAACGTCAGAAACAACCTGATCACTCATGTTTGCCTCTGTTTGTACATAGTCACAAACTTATAAGTAAAGAAAACAAAGGTATCTATCATACATTTACAATCAATCTCACTCATGTCAACTACAATCACTCAGGATATTATAAACAGCCCTCGTTGAATCTGCTCAGAGTTGCAAATCTTACAACATGCTTATCACATTTGGCGCATATAAATAAAAATACAAATAGAAGACATGACACACATTAGCCTAACAGATCCTTCATCTAAAGTAGGCAGATTTGCCATAATTCAGGTTGGATGCAGCTCGGTCCAGTTGGAGAAAGCATATGCCTAGTCAGGCGGATAGTGCCACTCCTGTCCAAGGTGGTCAAGTACTAGATAACCTGCACTCACATTTGGGTAGCTTGGCGTGGAGCAGTCAGGCTTATCTCGGAGGTAATGTGTAAAGCAACAGCACAGCACATTTCCACAACACCCCAGCTGAACGACCCCAAAAAGAGACTTCACACAGGTCGTATGTATAGAAAAAATGTATTCAACACCACACATGATTAATGCAGTTTGATTGCAATGTGAACTCAGTGTAAATGTCAATAAGCACACAACACACATTAATATGCAATGTCAATTTGGGCATGAATCTCACTGAACAACACCACACATAATAATAAGCCCATCAGTGTTAAACATTGATTACTGTATATACACTGGAGGAAAACACTGATACCCTCCCCCCACCGGCATAAAGTGTACACCTGCTGTCAGCACTAGGTCCACCCTCACATTCCCCATGATCAGTGTAACATGTTCAATCCAGGATGTGCCTCAGGGTTGACAGTAGCTGAAAAAATGTATATTACAGTATATCCACACTCTCGCCTGGGCCCATGGCCTCAGTTGCCTAGTATGTGTGATGCCAACTTCATAAATTCCCTGGCAGAACCAGAGTACCCAGCAACACCACAGTGCTGCCCCTGCATTCACTCGTTCTCCCTCAGACTCACTCCCTCACATCCAACCCTCACCTATGCACTGGCCTGGGTATCAGTTGCTGCAGGTATGCATGCACGCACTCTCGAACACCCTAGCTTCTGGCACCCTAATGCAATGCCGTGATAACTGGTAAGTGGATGCCCATACGTTTGCTAACCCTCTGGATCCTAACCCGACCACCACCTGCCAACTATCCTCCAGTTAATCTTGCCCCACTGCAACTCTCAAAGTGTATAGTACTTTCTCCTGGCCACCCAGCTGCTCCTAACTCCACAGGTGTCAGGGTCAAGAAGGGGGGATTGGAAAGACAATAGGCAGTAAACAATTAAGGAAGAGATGTTCAGGCTCTCAATAGGAGGTTCACTCAGAGGTCTGCAAAACACAGAGGGATGGTCACCAGGGTCATCCGTTAGACTTGGAGGCACCCAGCCCTGCCACATAATCCAATGTTATCAAATAGTATCCAACTTCAACACCTCCAGAATGGAGAAGCACCATCCGGGTGTGTTGACTCGAACCGCTCTCAACACTTCAGGTTGTACACAATAAGTTACCAGGTTCATGTCTCTGGACTGGAGACACCCTGTCTGGTGCCCGTGAACTTCCAGTGGCCACAGACAGGTTTGATCTGATGTAGAAAGTGCTCAGTGCCGTACCCCTCTGGATTGAGATACTCTGCCCATGTATGCGATGACCTTAGCAGTACTAGACTCTCCGGATGAACACGCTTGGTGCAAGTTCCGTCCTGCAGTACTAAGTCATGTAAAGTACTTTCTTGGGTTGTACCCACACCCAACCTTTGAACGGGCACATCATACAATGAGCATGCAGCTGAGGGTCACACAAGAGAAATGCTTCACACTCAACCTCAACGAGCCCTCATCAGGGTCCTGCAGTAGTGGTACGTTCACTTCACAAGTTGTCTCGAGGTGCAGTGGTCCTCACAATGAAGGCCACACATCAGTCATGCGAGAAGTACGTTGCTACCCCACACCTGTTGTGCCCGGTCTACAAACTTAGTTCTTGGTCCTTAAGCACACTGCTCCTGCCAGGTGGAGTCAGGCACAATGCATGCGGAAAAAGAGAGCGCCGCTCTCCAGATGTCACTGTTCATGAGATAGATCCCCATCTGAAGGTCTTTGATGTCCCTGAGACCTCCGCAAAGAACAGGGAGCAAGACAACCTGCCCTTGGAAAGCCACTTCAGGATATCACACTAAGGTAGGAATCGGCCTCAGGCCAGTCTCTAATTGGGAAGAGTGTGCAGATCCCCCTCCTTGGACACTTATCCTCCTGGGCACCCAGACTTCTCTGACTGTGTGCTGACATGGTCCACTTGCACTCGTCCCATGTATCCATCTGTAGTTGCATACACTGAGTCACCTTATTTATACTGGGTAAACCCTTTGAAGTGGGGGGGTACAAAGGGTGTTCCGTTGAACCACAGATGTTTCCCCTGAATTCCCTCCTTATTTTCTCTTGAGACCTGGAATTCAGATCTTTATCATTATGGGTGCTAGGCTCTGGCTCCGGGAGGCCAAGTGTCACAACCTTTCCTCCCATCTATCTCACCAGGCCACAAATGGCAGGGATCTGTCATTCTGGATGCCAGAGTTTTATAGCGGTCATCTGGAGAATCAGCAGATATGCACCTCCCCCGAGACGTGTGGAATGACACCTAATTTAGGAGGAACCAGAACCAGTCCCTGTGCCTAGAAATGCCAACTTTCTAGGAGTGACACTTCCTGGGCAGGGATGATGAAACTACAGTTACCAACTGCTCGGCCTTGTCATCCTGAGTCCAATGATACCAAACAGTATCAGGCTGCGCCCCTGCAATCCATTACTGAAACTGGAATTTATTAGTCTCTGCATCCCATATAATAAGGGGTAGAGCAGCTCTTGTAGGCACTGTGAACATGTGTATTTCTTCTGCATGTCCTGGGCACTTATACCTTGGTGCACGCACCAACCTGCCAAGGGAGGTGACACTTTGGCTACAGCTACCACCACTGTGCCTCAGTTGACCTGAACCCTCCAGCTCTGTTCCTATCATGAAGTACTTGTGCATAAATACATGCATTGTGGTCACTTCGGCCCTGTGCGTCTACACATAGGAGCCACCCCACCTGGTCATAGACATGAACACCCAGGCCAGAGAGCTCAAACCCTACCCATACCTGGCACAGCCTGGGTACTCAAATCCACAAATTCTAGGCCCTTAGGTCGTATAGTGCCCAGAAGTGGTCAGGTGCATTCTGGGCTACTGCACCAGCTACTCCACTTCAAGGAATTCCTAGCCTGGGCACAGGTGCCTGCAGACCTATTCAAACAAGCCTCGGACGTGGCCAACAGGGTATCCAACAGGGCAGCATATGGACCAGAATTTCCCTTCAGAATCCGGTCTGCACCCCACAGGTATCTAGCACACCTATCATATGGGGCCAGCTGGGGTGCAGCACTCCAGTCATCATCTTTTCCCACCCTACCCTACCTTCGGTAGGACGAGGACTCATTTCCCCTTTGCCAGAAATGCAGAGAAGTATCCAGAGTACTAAGGTCAGGCATAGGGAGACTACAAAGGCTGGAGGGGGGAGCGATAAGCATCAGGATTTTTCCCTACAGAGCACCATGTGCAACAGTGCTTCATCCTAATGTTGGTCTTAACTTCCTTACAATGTTCTAACAATATATCACCCAAGTGTAGAACAACCCTTGCTACTCATAAACAAATAAATAAAATCAATTACACAATGTAAATCAAAAACCTTTAATCACTACACCTAATTTAGGCAGGGTTACTATCTTATGTTTACTCAATCAGAATAACACCCCAGTCGGTAATGATTCTGCCTGTCAGTGTCCTTTTCAGTTCCCATATCCAGAGAAAATGTAAATCAGTATAATAAATAAAATCCCAAATGCCACTGATGCCTTGTCTCAGGATTAAAAAATCAGACAATGTTAGAATCAACCATAAAAACATGATAGTAGTTACTGAAAACAGTGCAATTCTTCATCCCCATTAAACCCTACATGCTTTTTGCTGTCCATTTCTATAATAAGGCTGGCCTCCCATCTCCTCAGCTCTAGATCTTTGTCTCCTCCCCTCCATTGTTTGAACACATCTATTAAACCACTGTGCCGTAATTTTGTCTCACCCCTTTCATGCGGTTTGTCAAAATGCTCCAATTCTGCATATGTGGTGTCTACATTCTTTATTGCCCTCAAATGCTGTAAAATCCTCCTATGGGGTGGAAAGGTAGTGCTCCCTATCGTAGGACAAGGGCATTCTAACATGTACACCACAAACCTAGCTTTGCATGTGATTCTTTCCCTAATGGGAACTTGTTTCTTACTCCTATTCTGTCCTTGTTTGCAGGCTTTCCAGTGGGTACACTTTATAAAGCCTACTTTGGTTTTAACCAGCTGCTACCCTGCTGTGTCTGTTTTACTTCACTATTTTACTAGGTGGCCCTCATTGAGGCTTCTGTTCTGTAACAAGTTTTAGGCCATCTCTCCACTATAACACCTACTGTATAATGGGGTCACTCTTGATTAGGTGCCAGTGCCTATTTAAAGCTGATCTCATTAGTAAATATTTTTCATTAAAAGTAGTTATTAATCTATGTTGGGTCCCTTGTTGTGCTTTATTTTCACTCTTAAACAGTGCTTCTTCCCGCTTGATATTTCTGACTCTTTTTATGGCAGCTGTTAGACATTTGTGTGTGTGTGTAGCCCCTCTGTCTAAATCTATTCCTCCTTTCTTTCTCTGTCTTTTCATATTCAATGTCTGTGCTGCACAACCCTCTTGCCATGAAAAAAATCACTAAATGGAATATTCTTGATTAGACACTTGTGGTGGAAACACTGAGTACCTAAGTTATTATTACCTGCTGACAATTTTCTTTATGATGTAGTTGTCATTTTCTGTTTTTCCACCCATAAAAATACATTCAGAAATTCCATCTCACAGCTACCTATTTTATGGGTAAACACTAGACTCAAGTCATTCATATTAACCTCATTGGCAAATTCCTCAGCTGACCGCTGGCTACCTTTCCATATTTAAAAAAGTGTAGTGGATCCTATTTAGTTTTATTGGGAATCAGGAGTTCGCTTAGCCTTCTGGCTTGCAGACCTGTGCCCCTGTCATCTAGTGACTTTGAACCTACTTAGCCTGTTTTCTTTTAGCGCATTTATTTAATTATTTCTTCCAAGATAGCTGCTATGTTTATAGTTAGGAAGATGTTTTGATTTCACGTTATCAGTGCCACTCCGTGAAGGCGTCATTATCAGTGTCAAAGACAAGTGATATACGCAGGTATTCTCATCATGTCCCTTTCCCACTTAAGTGTGACAGGAACATAATCTACTTTTCAGGGAATTGTTTATATAATTGCCGCCCCAAGCATGCCTTCTTATCTATTGTTTGGGAACATGCCTGTGTCAGGGGTCCTACAAGATCTGTAAAAATACATCTCATGCAGACAAGGTTATCAGAGGGATTTATACCAGATGCAATCATTACTATCGATGCTACACATAGCCTTGATGCAGACCCAGCCTTCGTGTCCCCACGGAGGCTGATCTCGAGACCTCATTCCAAGAAAACGAGGGTAGGGGGGCTCTTTTCATGGACATGGTACTGGCAGATTAGGTTTAACATACCTAGCTCTCTTTAGGTTAGAGATTAGGTTTATCATGCTAGGGTGTTAGGGTTTATTTCACACCTGATTGACATCTCATGTTATTGCAAGATGGTGGGGGTCTTTATATACATGACTCTCATTTTTACAATTCTGCTTCTTGCATTGTTCATTATCCTAATCATTGCGGCTTATGCATTTTACAGTAGATTGCAGTCTTGTTAATAAAACCTATTGAAAACTTTACTGCATCTCCTTTGTTGCCTGCGTGTGACTGAGACTTGTTGCTCACGTGAGAAAAGGGTACTCTCCGTTTAGCCACGACTCCCCTGAGATGTCACGTTCTTGAGTCTGATGAAGCAGAAATGAAGGTTTTACATTTATTAGCGCTTAAACGTAGTGTTGAAATAATCATGTGTGACTTTAACCGAACTAATAAAGATTGTACGGGGATAAAATGTGCCCTTAGAGTAGTTTGCCAACATATATAAGCGTGCTTTATATAACGTGATGTATTAGAATTGCACTAATCCGACATAATCATAAACGTGTGCTACGATTTGCTTGCTTGAAATGTTTTAGCTTAGCATAACTTTAGCGGAGGCTTTGGCCTAGTTGCCTGGTCTCACGGTTTAGATGCTCGTATTTTTCCAATGTGCTATTAAACGTGTATTTTGCTTGAAGCTGTACTTTTCCACTGAGATCGTTCACATGCTTATCTTAAAGTTTCGTGCCAGCCTGGCATATTTCTCTCCTTACTCCAAGGTCAATCTGCAGGTGCGGACAATGGAGGCTCTGAAAGTGAGCTAATTGGTATAAAATGTTGCAACTTGCGTACCCATCTCCAAGGATAATGTATGCTTAAGTAAAAGCTTGAGAACTGTCGTTTTTGATTGGACAATTTGAAGCTAACCTATGAACCCTCCAATGGAAGACCCTACTGGATTTGAACTGTTGTCTATAAAAACCAGGTGCACGAGAGGAAAGTAGCCATTACCTGACATTGCACCCATTGCGCCATTTTTGTAGCTATTATGGCCAACTTTGCTGCGACGCCATTTTGAGAGACTTTGATGCTTTCTCTAATCGAGAGAAGGAGACTTTAAATGATTCTTGCCCTAGAGACTTTAACTTTGATTTGTCCCTTTTGCATGAAGTAGTAGTTTTACCTTGCCGCCGTGAGGCAATTGCCCCGTCCACCCCTGCCCCTCTGCCCCGTCCCATGCCGATCGAAACGATACCCATGCTGATCAAGAAACGGTACCTGTGAGACGAAGACTTCCTTGTATGCTGATCGTAATTGGTAAATATGAAAGGAAATTGTACAATTGCATTGTGTTTCTCTTAGGTAACCAACTGCTGATTTTTGATAAGAGCCCTAGCTAGGAGTTTTCTAAATTAATGTTGCTAAATTGTTTTTGCATGAAGTCCCACATGCCGATGCTAATTTGAGGTTAGATGAGGATTCCTTTTGTTGCACGATGCAATTTGAGACCTTGTTATGCTGACTAAATGTATGCAATTAGCTCATTACAGATTATCGTATTAGTGATTTGCATTGCTATTATCGAATGTCTTGTGATTCAAATGCTACATAGATTGCACCTGTTTCGCCGTTATGGACAACTATTAATGTTCATTTATGTTTATCATTTGGTGTTAAGACACATTTATATTGTGCTAGCTTTGTTAATATAGGGAAATAAATTCACTAACTTTGAATAAACTGGTGTGGTTATTCCTGACTGAAAGGTCAGGGTTCGCCGAAATGTATTCTGGATTAATTGTCAAGTGTTACGTTGATCAGGGTATTGCTTATGTTCGTTATTGATTATTGATTTGATGCAATTGATCGATATAAGAGTATGGAGAGTTCCCACTTAGCCAAAAGATTCATCGGCCTAAAGAGCGTCCGAATACAGGTAAATTATTAGTACGGACCGCTCTATCAGTAGATGGTAGCAGAGGACGGTTTCGTCTTTTGGGACCCTGTACTCTTAAAGTACATGGTGTTGAATTAACGGTTTCGACTTTTGAGACCCCATTCGAGAAGTTGAATTAGATTTTTCTTGGATAAAACTGATTGACAGAATGATGATGGGCTAGGTCCACCGCGACTTTCCCGGGATCTCGGAGCTTGCGAATGAAGAGAACGGAGGTGTGGAATCGGCGTTGGCAGTACTAGTGATGGTATGAGTGAAGTTAGGATTTTGCGCTTGCACAGCTTATTGCCGCAGGGTGTGTGAAAAGGTTGCGAGGATTTTTTTTCTTTATAGAGGATAGCGGAGGTGCGACTCCGAGTGTAGAAGTAGGGAAGTCGTCGAACTTCATAGAAATAGCGGAGGTGCGACTCCGAGTGTGAGAGTAGGGAAGTCGTCGAACTTCATGTGCGTGTGGCGCTTTGTGCATAAAAAGGTCCACATGGTTGTTGTTGTTGAGACGGGCCCTGCGAGGTCAAGAGACTCCGGAGTATGTTGATCCATGTTGTGGTCTGGGCGGTTTAGTAGGTTGATCGGGCGTGGTCAACGAGTCGGTACGTGTGTTAGGGAGTGAAAGGAACTTCGACTTCGGGCTTTGACAAGATTCTAAGTGCACTAGAATAGATCATTGACAAGTTGAGAGTAAGTCTGCGGGTCAGATTTGCTTGCGAACGTGGGGACCGAGAAAGACGGAATAGCGGCCGAGGCTAGTGAAAAGTCCCTAAGGTCCTGAAGCGATTGTGTTACCCTTCCTGTAGTAAACCGACAGATCTGTTTTATTTTTTGGTAGCTCGCGATACATGCAAGAAGTTGTTACGAGAGGAGCTGAGTGAAGTAGGACTAGCCGCGAGGCTTTGCCAGCCGCAGTGTGTGTGAGTGTGACGTCACTAGGAGCCGCGCTGGGATAGGTTGATTGGAGAGAAGGGTCGCGCACGGATTGGACGCAGTCCGTGGGGCTCGATTGAAAGGGGAAAGGCAAGCGAAGAGTATTCCGGGAATTAAAGTCACCTATTGATTACAAACTTTGTGAAATAAAAGACGAGAAAATGACATTTTTTAAAGCATTAAGGAGTGCGATGAAGGGGGAGTCTTACATTAAAGCGAGCGTAGGAGAGGAGACGCCGCCCGAAGGTACACCAGCTTATATTGTAATGGAGGAAAAGGGGGTAGCTCCGTGCCTTTGGCTAAAGCAATGGCACAAGCTGACAGAGAAACATGGGAGCGTAGCATTCCCGATCCACGGGACATTCAATATAAGGATTCTGGAGAATTTGAGATTCACGATGTACGACATGAAGGTACCTCCAAGGCCAGCACAGTTTGAGGCGCTAGCAATTTGGGAACTGATGGCTAGACAGCAACAGCAAAATAAGTTCGAGAACAGGATAAGGAAGGTAGAAAAGACACTAGCGGACGCTAGGTGGGATAATGCACAGAAGGTGTGGAGGTCAGATGTACTGCAGGGGATAAAATTGTTTCCCGCAATCACTAAGGAAGAAGAGGAGACAGGTAAGAAAGCTACCTGTAAGACAAACAGGAGGTGTTCCAAGGATAGAGAGGACGAGGAAAAGTTGAGAAGAGAAGAGGAGTTAGAGGATGAGGAGTTAATCATGCAATTGCTGAACGACCGTCCACCACCTTATGCAGAGAGTGGACAAGGTCCAAGTACCAGTTCTGCCCCTCCGGCATCGGTACGGAACGGTGAAACTCAGAGTTCAGGAGCTTCATCGGGATCTAAGGACCCGAGTTTACTGTTCACCCCGCAGATACCGCAGGTTAGGAGAATGTACCCAGATGTGCCCATGTTGAAACCAGCAGAAAATTATCAGCCGCAGATGTCAGGGTACTACAGCAGTGACAACAGTGCAGGGATGATTATAGATCCAACCGTAAGAGGAGTACAGAATGGTCACAACCAAACAATGGCACAAGCTGAATCAACCCAGTTTTTGATGCATCAGAAGCAGATGCAGGGGGGAACAGCACATGCTCAGATGACGGGGAGTCAGATGGGCATGCCGGCAATGATGACCCATGGTGTGGGAATGAACATGCCTCAGAACATGGGGAATGGACAAAACCCAGATGCGATATCACTACCCATTACTGTAGGTCCGCCAGTACCTCTGTACAGTCAGCCTAACTTAGGTATGAGCAGTCAGGGATCAATGCTGCAGAATGGGACAGAGAGGAGGTGCATAGAAAACACTCCAGGGATAACTCCGATAGCGGCTCAGCCAACAGGATCTGGGACCTTGATGGAGTGTAGTCCCATATGTGCTCAGTCGACACTGGTGAGGTCGAGTCCCCCACTGATAATACCTCTGTCATCGAACACTGAAAAGTTGCCGCAACCATCAATGGCAGTCGATGTGAACGCTACACTGATGGGGTTGAATGCGCAACAGCTGACACAATGGTTCAACAGTCTAAATTCCACACAAAGCTCGGACAGTGGGAAGGGAGAAGATTATGTGAATAGGATGAGGTTGAACATGGAAGCACAAGAATTGGTGGAAGGGACTATGGGTGTGAATAGGTTAGAGTCCTACTCGGAAGAAGAGCTGAGGTATCTATGTCCCAGGATAACAAAAGAAGTGAACAAGGTACACAAAAGCTTGCATGAAGTAGCTGACAAAAACGGGGTTGATATAGACAAGACGAAACACTTGAGCAGGAGCTATAGGTTGGATTTTGGGACCGCAGATTTTGAACACATGAGGTCAGCAGGCATGAAGGCACACCTTAGAGAACTGCTGCAGAGTGCACAAGTGTGGAGGTGCTTAGACAAGTGGGTAAGCAGATGGGTAAAGAGAAAGGAAAAGAGGAGGGACAGTGCTACAGAGCACGATGAGAAAAGACCACAGAGTAGCGAGGCAGTAACCATGTTACCAATGAGGGAGACAGCAGACTGACAGGTTTGTGAAGCTTGCAAAATGTCTCTGGGAAGACCTGAACACTCTCTTTGAGATTGTAGTTCCAGCAGATTTATGGGAGGATTGCAAAAGAGCTGTAGGTTGGCCGACAAGTGAACCAGAAAGAGACAGGGAGACGGGTGCACCATCACCTATGGTGATGAGCTTGTACTACAAGGTGATTGAGCATTTGAAGACGAAGGTTGCCGCGAAAAATGTGGATTGGCAGAAGATCGATCGAACAGCCCAAGAGGCTAAAGAGTCGATTCATAGTTACTATGAGAGGTTGTTGAAGGCGTTCAAGAACTACAGTGGCACGGAGACAATAGAGGCGAAGGACATGCTTCATTTTGTGTTTAGATTTGTGGAAGGGTTGAGACCAGAGATAAGTCAGATGATAAAGTCGCATTTGATTTGCTGGCAGTCGAAACCGATCGATGAGGTGTTGAATTATGCGAAATACTGTAGCGACGAAATTGAAGTGAAACAGAAAAAGTTGAAAGAGAAGGTGATGATGATGCAACTTAAAGCAGCTCAGACAGGTCTGCAAGGTTTGCAAGGGATGCAAGGGTTCCAACCGCAGGTACCGCAACCGCAGCCGCAGTTGCAGGGAAATATGATGTTTCAGCCACAGCCCAGAGGCAGAGGCAGAGGAGGTTTTGTGAATAATGGTCCGGATTTGAACACTGTTGTGACTGGTGTGCAGGCAATGAAGAAGGTGATGCCGTGTCACGTGTGCGGAATTGTCGGTCATTGGAAACGCGAGTGCCCGATGGTGGTGCAGGAAGGTGCAGGTGCAGGTGCAGGTGTTGGTCAGCAAAACAATGATGTCAATGCATTTCAGACAATGAGGGGACCGAAAATGAGAGGTCCAAACCCAAATTTTCAGACCGTAAATCAGTTGCAGGGATTACAACCTATGCAGCCGCAGCAGATACAGATGCCTCGTATGCAGATGACGCAAATGCAGCCAATGCAACAGCAGTTACCCATGGTACCTAATCAGCAAATGCAAATACCTTTGGCACCAATGAGTCAGCAGCAAGTGATGGTTCCTCCACAGGTCTCGGGTCAGGTAATGAGTACAAATGGCACCGTACAACAGTTCCCACTACACAGTGAGAGTGGAATAAACAATGTATGGGAGAGTGAAAGTTCAGAAGAAGAAGGAGATTGTGTGCTTGCAGCATTCTTGGAAGTTGAGGGAAGAGTAATGGGTCATCGTGTTTCATTCTTGGTTGACACAGGAGCCACACGTTCAACTGTTAAGAGCAGTGAAGTACCAAATTTGCCACTCTCAGGGAGGACAGTTCAAGTGGTGGGAGTAGCAAACAGGCACCTGACGAACCCAATAACAGATCCGGTACCAGTCAGCATCGGTAACTATCAAGGGGTGCATCAGTTTGTGGTATGTGACTCAAGCCCGATAGCACTGTTAGGGAGAGACTTGCTGTGCAAATTGGGTTGTTCGATCATGTGTTCGAACGAAGGAATAACAATCCAGACGAGCAGTGATGGGGAAGAAGAGGACAGTGTAGAGGGGGATGAGATGGAAACTGTCGATGAAGAGTATCCTCTGATTTGTCTTTTCCCGATGATAACTGAAGAAGATATTCCAGCTGAATTACGGGAAACAGTCGGAAAGGAAGTGTGGGATATGACAGGGAAAGAGGTGGGATTGATGAAAGGAGTGGAACCAGTGAAAGTGACTGTAAAGCCCAATGCAATCTTTCCCCAGACCCCACAATACCACATGGCACAAGATACCCTCATGAAAGTTGCTCAAACTTATTGACGAATTTGTAAAGCAGGGAGTACTGAAAGAAGTGTTAAGCAGTCCATGTAATTCGCCAATAATGGGACTAATAAAGCCAAGTGGAAAGGTCCGACTTGTGCAGGACTTGAGGAAAATAAATGACATCATAGTCAAGTGTTGCCCTGTCGTACCAAATCCAGCTGTGATAATGTTTCAAGTCCCTTGCGATGCCGAATGGTTCTAAGTCATCGACTTGTCACAAGCATTCTTTTCTGTGCCTCTTCATGAGGACAGCCAATTCCTCTTTTGTTTCAAATTCTTAGACAGAGTGTACAGTTGGTGTCGAATTCCTCAAAGGTTTTCTGAGTCACCGTCAATCTTCAATCAGATTCTAAAGAAAGATTTGGAAGCATTAGAATTGCCGTTTGAGTCAACCCTAGTACAGTACATTGATGATTTACTGATCGCGTCAAAGACAGAAAGTGGCTGCACAGCCGATACCATTGCTCTGTTGAACCATTTGGGAAGGAATGGACACAAGGTGTCTCCTTCCAAATTGCAGTTCTGTCAGAAGAAAGTGAAATACTTGGGTCACCAGATAGAGAAAGGGTCACGGAGAATAATGAAGGAAAGAATAACAAGCGTACTTCAAATGAGTCCACCCAAGACAAGGAGGGAGGTGAGGAAGTTTTTGGGAATGGTGGGCTACTGTCGCCAGTGGATTCCCAACTTCTGGACTCTAGCAAAGCCTTTACTGAAACTGACCCAGAAGGATGCCTTGGATCAAATTGAACTGAAAGGAGATGAGATGGATGCTTTTGTTGAATTGAAAGAGTGCATGTGCAGGGCTCCAGCTTTAGGTATGCCTGATTACACAAAGCCTTTCACATTGTTTTGTCATGAACGTGATGCATGTTCTTTGTCTGTCTTGACTCAAGCCCATGGTGGCGTAAACAGACCAGTAGCGTATTTTTCAGCTACTTTGGATCCGGTCGCAGCAGCACTCCCAGGGTGTTTGCGCGCCGTAGCAGCACTTGGTATCAGCCTCACTCAGAGTGAAGGAATAGTGATGGGACACCCAGTAACAGTCATGGTCCCTCACTCAGTTGAGATACTTTTGACCCGCTCCCGAACGCAACACATGACCGGAGCAAGACTCACAAGGTATGAAACGATAATTCTGGGCTCATCGAATGTGCAGCTGAAAAGGTGCACTACGTTGAATCCAGCAACCTTGCTTCCTGGTGAAAATGCTGAAATTGAGAACGCTGAAGACGTCGAGCATGACTGCCTTCAGTTGACTGAATTTTGCACAAAACCTCGACCTGACATTAAGGATACTAAACTTGATGAAAATGACCAAATTGTTTTTGTTGATGGTTCATGTCTAAGAGATGGGATGGGAATTTTGAAAGCAGGATACGCTGTATGTACTGTAACAGGTGTCTTGGAAGCGGGATGGCTTCAAGGAGTCTATTCTGCACAAGTAGCAGAACTTGTAGCTCTTACAAGAGCATGTCAACTGTCTGCATTGATGAAAGTCACCATTTACACTGATAGTCAGTACGGGTTCGGAATTGTGCATGACTTTGGACAACTATGGTCACAGAGAGGTTTCCTGACTTCTTCAGGATCCCCAGTGAAAAACGGGGAGAGAATAAGGGAATTGTTACACGCCATTCAAATGCCAGCTGAAGTTGCAGTGGTAAAGTGTAGTGCTCATACAAAAGGTCAGGACTATGTTTCTCTGGGAAATGCATATGCGGATCAAGTTGCAAGATTTTGTGCCTTGAACTGTATATTACTCAGGGATGAATGGAATTCGATAAATGAACCAGAACTCGAACCAGCTGAAGTATTTGCCTTGAAGGTTGTAGATACAATCGATGAATTAAAAGCACTACAGAATAACGTCAGTGAGGATGAAAGAGAGTCCTGGGTTAAATCACAATGTATAAAGAGACCAGATGAGTTATGGGTTTCAAATGAGGGAAAATTTGTTTTGCCAAACAGTCTCTTATCACAGCTTGCGCGGTTCTATCATGGGCAAGCTCACCTAGGGAGAGATGCCATGATAAGATTGTTTAAAACTGATTGGTTTAACCCCAGATTTCGTCAAGCTGCAGAAGCAGTTTGCCATCGATGTGTCACTTGCCAGCAGATGAACCCAGGGAAGGGAACGGTTGTGAACGCCAACCACATTGGCAGGGCCAGTGGCCCATTTAGTCGAATGCAGATAGATTTCATTGAGATGCCTGTGCATGGAGGTCTAAAGTATGTGTTGGTGATTGTGTGCATTTTTAGTCACTGGATTGAGGCATACCCCACACGTAGAAATGACAGCCTTACAGTTGCAAAGCTATTGTTGAGAGAGTTGATACCACGTTTCGGATTCCCGATCTCTTTAGAATCAGATAGGGGAAGTCACTTCAATAACGAGGTGATAAAGTTACTTTGCGAAGCGCTGAACATTGAGCAAAAACTGCATTGTAGCTATCGCCCTGAAGCATCAGGATTGGTGGAGCAGATGAATGGTACACTGAAATCAAGAATGGCGAAAATATGTGCATCGACAAATTTGAAATGGCCTGACGCATTGCCCTTGGCGCTAATGTCAATGAGAAACACCCCTGATAGAAAGACTGGATTGTCTCCGCATGAAATTCTCATGGGCAGGGCTATGAGGCTTCCTGCAGTTCCCGCAAACGCGCTTTTGAATATTACAGATGATATGGTGTTAGACTACTGCAAGGGTCTGGCTGACGTGGTTCGCTCTTTCTCTCACCAGGTGGAAGCAACCACCTTACCACCGATCCAAGGTCCAGGACACGCACTGAAAGCAGGTGACTGGGTCGTGGTAAAGAAGCACGTGAGGAAGTCGTGTCTGGAACCCCGTTGGAAAGGCCCTTTCCAAGTGATCCTGACGACAACTACCGCCGTGAAGTGTGCAGGGGTTCCCAACTGGATTCACGCCAGTCACACAAAGAAAGTGTTGTGTCCCACAGATGAGGAAGTTGAAGCGCTGAAACTGCCAGTGCCCGATAAAACAGTGCTGAGTGCTGAGACAGAACAAAACCGAACTGAAAGAGAACAGGCAGAAGCAGGAGAGAGAGGGATATTATTGGAGGGCGAAGAGTCCGACTCACTTGGGGAAGACCAAGGAGAAAGTTCAGACAGCGACGAAGAAGCTGAAGGTGACAAAGAACCTGAAGCAGCTGAGGGTAGCAAAGAGCCTGAAGCAGCTGAAGGTGACAAGGAACCTGAAGCAGCTGAAAGTGATACAGAGCCTGACGAAAGTAACGGTGACGAAGGGCTCGAAAAAGGTGAAAAAGCAGGAGAGCCTGATCAGAGGAGGGCTTTCCCAGAAGCAGACGATACAGGAAAAGAAAAAGAGAACGTGATTGATTCCCCAGGAGGAGGGGACAAGGCAGAACAGGACGAAAGGGTTCAAGCTTCTACAGAAAAGGTCGCAGGTCCGTCAAATGGACACGGTGCAAAGAGAAGACTAAGTATATCACCAGTTAAACAAAGGACTGGAGAAGGTTTGAACGACGGAGAAAGGCCAAAAGTGAAAGAGAAAAGAAAGGAAGTGTCTGTCGTGGTACCAACCTCAAGTGAAGGAAAAGACTTAACAAAAGAGAAAAGTACCAGCGAGGCAGAATCGAAAAGAGAAGCAAAATTGAAAAGGAAAAGGATACCAAACAGGAGATATTCCGGTCCAGAATGGGCATATGCAGTCAATGACGATTGGACTGACGAGTTTGTATCTCTAAGCATCGAGAACGAAGAAGAAGAGATACCAATAGAAAAGAAAAGTTTTATGGACAGTGTTGATTGAAAGGGTGATAAATGACATTGCCTGCTACAATCTAAAGTGATAAAACCAGCTGAGACATTGCTAAACCGGATGAGACATTTGCAGAACTGATAAAGACTGAGTTATTGCCGAATTGAGACAAATGCTGCTAACCGATAAGTGACTGGCCTCTTGAAGAAGACTGTGTGAACATTGCGCTCGTTCAGCTTTGTAACTGAATTGCTAAATAGTTTCTTTATAGGTGCTTCTAGCTCTCTGATTCTATACCGATCATGACGCAAAACAGTAGAAAGAAGTATTGTAAATATGTGTGTATAGGCTTGATAATTGCATGTGTACTAATAATAATGGCAATAGTGCTTGCAATGCATGGAAAGGGTGAGAATGAGAGAATTGATGCTTCTACTTTTGCTCCTGTTACTGTCACCGAACTAACCGCATTGAAAAGATTAGAAATAGATGAGAGACTCTTGCATGATAAGAAGGAGCTTTCATATAATGTTTTCTATCGCTTGCTAACAGAATATGTTGAGACAATGGATGCGAAAGATTGTTATGTGTTTACACAGATACCGACATCAGTAAAGGAAGGGGTGACTTATCACCACATGCCTCTTACATACGGGATTACATGTAGTATAGTAATGTCTAGATTTTATGGTCAAACTAACATACAGTATTTTTACTCGAATTATGATGTTACCTTTGCATATGTTCCTATAATAGCGCAGCTAAGCCAGATTGCTAAAGATTGGGATGCTAAAATAATGAGGGAATTTTTCGAGCCAATGCTACCTTTTGAAACGGCTCACGCTCATAGGGAAAACCTTACCTGCTCGCTTTCTGCAGTAGAAATAAGCTTTTTAGATCGTACAGATGATAGAAGGGCACAAATGAATGCAAAATTAGAAAAGGAGCTACATAAGAGGACTTCAGTAGATAATTATGATTTTGCTGCAATAAAGACACAAGGGAGAATAGCTTTAGATGCTTGGCATGTAGGGAAATTTTGTATATATCGAGGTGAATCTTATTATGATAACATTTTTGTAGGAGCGAGTGAGTGTAAACATACGTTTATTTTTAAGGCCAAATGGACATTCATGATGAACGGACTTGACCCTGTCATTCCAGGTGTATATTACATTTGTGGGTATAATGCCTATTATCGTCTTCCGAAAGGATGGTGGGGGAGATGTTATTTGGGTATAGTGTTCCCAAAGGTTTATCAACTGGATGACCTATCGATGATTCAAAAGACATCTGGATCCCATCGTATCCAGAAAAGAGAGACCGCAGCTGCTGTGGTAGGAGATATATTTGGAGCCATGATTCCTTCGTTGGGAGTTGTGCTGAATTCCATCAAAATAAGAAAGTTGTCTACTATAGTGGATAACATGTTGACAAAGTTTTCAGGTGCTATAATCCTGATAGATGCTGAACTTGCAGCGGAAAGAGCTATGACTCTTCAAAATAGGCTTGCTTTAGACATTCTTTTAGCGAAAGATGGCGGCGTTTGCAAAATGCTTGGTGCACGACACTGTTGTACTTATATTCCCGACAATAGTGTGAAAATTAAAACTATGCTTGCTATCTAACAAAAGAAAGTGCAGATTTGAAGGAATTGAAAGAACCAGGAGTGTGGGAGAAGGTTGGAAAAGGACTTGCTTCAGTGGGACATTGGATTGGGGGAATTTGGAATGGAATATTGCTAAAAATAATAGAGGGAATTATGATAGTTATTATTTGCATATTTGGAATTTGGGGAATAAAAAGGGGAATAATAATGATTATGGAAAGAATTAAAAGACGGAAGGAAGAGAAAATAATGAAAAGAATGGCAGAAGAATACAAAGCGAAAACTAGGGGAATTAAAAGGAAAAGAGAACTGACAGAATTTTAATGGAATAAAATTTGTGGGCATGGTTTGGTGTGATGACAAGTAGTCATCAGAGGAGGGATTGATGAAGCAGAAATGAAGGTTTTACATTTATTAGCGCTTAAACGTAGTGTTGAAATAATCATGTGTGACTTTAACCGAACTAATAAAGATTGTACGGGGACAAAATGTGCCCTTAGAGTAGTTTGCCAACATATATAAGCGTGCTTTATATAACGTGATGTATTAGAATTGCACTAATCCGACATAATCATAAACGTGTGCTACGATTTGCTTGCTTGAAATGTTTTAGCTTAGCATAACTTTAGCGGAGGCTTTGGCCTAGTTGCCTGGTCTCACGGTTTAGATGCTCGTATTTTTCCAATGTGCTATTAAACGTGTATTTTGCTTGAAGCTGTACTTTTCCACTGAGATCGTTCACATGCTTATCTTAAAGTTTCGTGCCAGCCTGGCATATTTCTCTCCTTACTCCAAGGTCAATCTGCAGGTGCGGACAATGGAGGCTCTGAAAGTGAGCTAATTGGTATAAAATGTTGCAACTTGCGTACCCATCTCCAAGGATAATGTATGCTTAAGTAAAAGCTTGAGAACTGTCATTTTTGATTGGACAATTTGAAGCTAACCTATGAACCCTCCAATGGAAGACCCTACTGGATTTGAACTGTTGTCTATAAAAACCAGGTGCACGAGAGGAAAGTAGCCATTACCCGACATTGCACCCATTGCGCCATTTTTGTAGCTATTATGGCCCACTTTGCTGCGACGCCATTTTGAGAGACTTTGATGCTTTCTCTAATCGAGAGAAGGAGACTTTAAATGATTCTTGCCCTAGAGACTTTAACTTTGATTTGTCCCTTTTGCATGAAGTAGTAGTTTTACCTTGCCGCCGTGAGGCAATTGCCCCGTCCACCCCTGCCCCTCTGCCCCGTCCCATGCCGATCGAAACGATACCCATGCTGATCGAGAAACGGTACCTGTGAGACGAAGACTTCCTTGTATGCTGATCGTAATTGGTAAATATGAAAGGAAATTGTACAATTGCATTGTGTTTCTCTTAGGTAACCAACTGCTGATTTTTGATAAGAGCCCTAGCTAGGAGTTTTCTAAATTAATGTTGCTAAATTGTTTTTGCATGAAGTCCCACATGCCGATGCTAATTTGAGGTTAGATGAGGATTCCTTTTGTTGCACGATGCAATTTGAGACCTTGTTATGCTGACTAAATGTATGCAATTAGCTCATTACAGATTATCGTATTAGTGATTTGCATTGCTATTATCGAATGTCTTGTGATTCAAATGCTACATAGATTGCACCTGTTTCGCCGTTATGGACAACTATTAATGTTCATTTATGTTTATCATTTGGTGTTAAGACACATTTATATTGTGCTAGCTTTGTTAATATAGGGAAATAAATTCACTAACTTTCAATAAACTGGTGTGGTTATTCCTGACTGAAAGGTCAGGGTTCGCCGAAATGTATTCTGGATTAATTGTCAAGTGTTACGTTGATCAGGGTATTGCTTATGTTCGTTATTGATTATTGATTTGATGCAATTGATCGATATAAGAGTACGGAGAGTTCCCACTTAGCCAAAAGATTCATCGGCCTAAAGAGCGTCCGAATACAGGTAAATTATTAGTACGGACCGCTCTATCAGTAGATGGTAGCAGAGGACGGTTTCGTCTTTTGGGACCCTGTACTCTTAAAGTACATGGTGTTGAATTAACGGTTTCGACTTTTGAGACCCCATTCGAGAAGTTGAATTAGATTTTTCTTGGATAAAACTGATTGACAGAATGATGATGGGCTAGGTCCACCGCGACTTTCCCGGGATCTCGGAGCTTGCGAATGAAGAGAACGGAGGTGTGGAATCGGCGTTGGCAGTACTAGTGATGGTATGAGTGAAGTTAGGATTTTGCGCTTGCACAGCTTATTGCCGCAGGGTGTGTGAAAAGGTTGCGAGGATTTTTTTTCTTTATAGAGGATAGCGGAGGTGCGACTCCGAGTGTAGAAGTAGGGAAGTCGTCGAACTTCATAGAAATAGCGGAGGTGCGACTCCGAGTGTGAGAGTAGGGAAGTCGTCGAACTTCATGTGCGTGTGGCGCTTTGTGCATAAAAAGGTCCACATGGTTGTTGTTGTTGAGACGGGCCCTGCGAGGTCAAGAGACTCCGGAGTATGTTGATCCATGTTGTGGTCTGGGCGGTTTAGTAGGTTGATCGGGCGTGGTCAACGAGTCGGTACGTGTGTTAGGGAGTGAAAGGAACTTCGACTTCGGGCTTTGACAAGATTCTAAGTGCACTAGAATAGATCATTGACAAGTTGAGAGTAAGTCTGCGGGTCAGATTTGCTTGCGAACGTGGGGACCGAGAAAGACGGAATAGCGGCCGAGGCTAGTGAAAAGTCCCTAAGGTCCTGAAGCGATTGTGTTACCCTTCCTGTAGTAAACCGACAGATCTGTTTTATTTTTTGGTAGCTCGCGATACATGCAAGAAGTTGTTACGAGAGGAGCTGAGTGAAGTAGGACTAGCCGCAAGGCTTTGTCAGCCGCAGTGTGTGTGAGTGTGACGTCACTAGGAGCCGCGCTGGGATAGGTTGATTGGAGAGAAGGGTCGCGCACGGATTGGACGCAGTCCGTGGGGCTCGATTGAAAGGGGAAAGGCAAGCGAAGAGTATTCCGGGAATTAAAGTCACCTATTGATTACAAACTTTGTGAAATAAAAGACGAGAAAATGAAATTTTTTAAAGCATTAAGGAGTGCGATGAAGGGGGAGTCTTACATTAAAGCGAGCGTAGGAGAGGAGACGCCGCCCGAAGGTACACCAGCTTATATTGTAATGGAGGAAAAGGGGGTAGCTCCGTGCCTTTGGCTAAAGCAATGGCACAAGCTGACAGAGAAACATGGGAGCGTAGCATTCCCGATCCATGGGACATTCAATATAAGGATTCTGGAGAATTTGAGATTCACGATGTACGACATGAAGGTACCTCCAAGGCCAGCACAGTTTGAGGCGCTAGCAATTTGGGAACTGATGGCTAGACAGCAACAGCAAAATAAGTTCGAGAACAGGATAAGGAAGGTAGAAAAGACACTAGCGGACGCTAGGTGGGATAATGCACAGAAGGTGTGGAGGTCAGATGTACTGCAGGGGATAAAATTGTTTCCCGCAATCACTAAGGAAGAAGAGGAGACAGGTAAGAAAGCTACCTGTAAGACAAACAGGAGGTGTTCCAAGGATAGAGAGGACGAGGAAAAGTTGAGAAGAGAAGAGGAGTTAGAGGATGAGGAGTTAATCATGCAATTGCTGAACGACCGTCCACCACCTTATGCAGAGAGTGGACAAGGTCCAAGTACCAGTTCTGCCCCTCCGGCATCGGTACGGAACGGTGAAACTCAGAGTTCAGGAGCTTCATCGGGATCTAAGGACCCGAGTCTACTGTTCACCCCGCAGATACCGCAGGTTAGGAGAATGTACCCAGATGTGCCCATGTTGAAACCAGCAGAAAATTATCAGCCGCAGATGTCAGGGTACTACAGCAGTGACAACAGTGCAGGGATGATTATAGATCCAACCGTAAGAGGAGTACAGAATGGTCACAACCAAACAATGGCACAAGCTGAATCAACCCAGTTTTTGATGCCTCAGAAGCAGATGCAGGGGGGAACAGCACATGCTCAGATGACGGGGAGTCAGATGGGCATGCCGGCAATGATGACCCATGGTGTGGGAATGAACATGCCTCAGAACATGGGGAATGGACAAAACCCAGATGCGATATCACTACCCATTACTGTAGGTCCGCCGGTACCTCTGTACAGTCAGCCTAACTTAGGTATGAGCAGTCAGGGATCAATGCTGCAGAATGGGACAGAGAGGAGGTGCATAGAAAACACTCCAGGGATAACTCCGATAGCGGCTCAGCCAACAGGATCTGGGACCTTGATGGAGTGTAGTCCCATATGTGCTCAGTCGACACTGGTGAGGTCGAGTCCCCCACTGATAATACCTCTGTCATCGAACACTGAAAAGTTGCTGCAACCATCAATGGCAGTCGATGTGAACGCTACACTGATGGGGTTGAATGCGCAACAGCTGACACAATGGTTCAACAGTCTAAATTCCACACAAAGCTCGGACAGTGGGAAGGGAGAAGATTATGTGAATAGGATGAGGCTGAACATGGAAGCACAAGAATTGGTGGAAGGGACTATGGGTGTGAATAGGTTAGAGTCCTACTCGGAAGAAGAGCTGAGGTATCTATGTCCCAGGATAACAAAAGAAGTGAACAAGGTACACAAAAGCTTGCATGAAGTAGCTGACAAAAACGGGGTTGATATAGACAAGACGAAACACTTGAGCAGGAGCTATAGGTTGGATTTTGGGACCGCAGATTTTGAACACATGAGGTCAGCAGGCATGAAGGCGCACCTTAGAGAACTGCTGCAGAGTGCACAAGTGTGGAGGTGCTTAGACAAGTGGGAAAGCAGATGGGTAAAGAGAAAGGAAAAGAGGAGGGACAGTGCTACAGAGCACGATGAGAAAAGACCACAGAGTAGCGAGGCAGTAACCATGTTACCAATGAGGGAGACAGCAGGGGGAAAATTAATACATGTACCATGGCACAGAAGCGACATTCAGTCATTTACGGATGATTTTCCCAAACTGAGAGAGAAGCCGATTGAATGGTATCAACAGACTGACAGGTTTGTGAAGCTTGCAAAATGTCTCTGGGAAGACCTGAACACTCTCTTTGAGATTGTAGTTCCAGCAGATTTGTGGGAGGATTGCAAAAGAGCTGTAGGTTGGCCGACAAGTGAACCAGAAAGAGACAGGGAGACGGGTGCACCATCACCTATGGTGATGAGCTTGTACTACAAGGTGATTGAGCATTTGAAGACGAAGGTTGCCGCGAAAAATGTGGATTGGCAGAAGATCGATCGAACTGCCCAAGAGGCTAAAGAGTCGATTCATAGTTACTATGAGAGGTTGTTGAAGGCGTTCAAGAACTACAGTGGCACGGAGACAATAGAGGCGAAGGACAAGCTTCATTTTGTGTTTAGATTTGTGGAAGGGTTGAGACCAGAGATAAGTCAGATGATAAAGTCGCATTTGATTTGCTGGCAGTCGAAACCGATCGATGAGGTGTTGAATTATGCGAAATACTGTAGCGACGAAATTGAAGTGAAACAGAAAAAGTTGAAAGAGAAGGTGATGATGATGCAACTTAAAGCAGCTCAGACAGGTCTGCAAGGTTTGCAAGGGATGCAAGGGTTCCAACCGCAGGTACCGCAACCGCAGCCGCAGTTGCAGGGAAATATGATGTTTCAGCCACAGGCCAGAGGCAGAGGAGGTTTTGTGAATAATGGTCCGGATTTGAACACTGTTGTGACTGGTGTGCAGGCAATGAAGAAAGTGATGCCGTGTCACGTGTGCGGAATTGTCGGTCATTGGAAACGCGAGTGCCCGATGGTGGTGCAGGAAGGTGCAGGTGCAGGTGTTGGTCAGCAAAACAATGATGTCAATGCATTTCAGACAATGAGGGGACCGAAAATGAGAGGTCCAAACCCAAATTTTCAGACCGTAAATCAGTTGCAGGGATTACAACCTATGCAGCCGCAGCAGATGCAGATGCCTCGTATGCAGATGACGCAAATGCAGCCAATGCAACAGCAGTTACCCATGGTACCTAATCAGCAAATGCAAATACCTTTGGCACCAATGAGTCAGCAGCAAGTGATGGTTCCTCCACAGGTCTCGGGTCAGGTAATGAGTACAAATGGCACCGTACAACAGTTCCCACTACACAGTGAGAGTGGAATAAACAATGTATGGGAGAGTGAAAGTTCAGAAGAAGAAGGAGATTGTGTGCTTGCAGCATCCTTGGAAGTTGATCAAAAGGGTCCGTACGTAGAGGGAAGAGTAATGGGTCATCGTGTTTCATTCTTGGTTGACACAGGAGCCACACGTTCAACTGTTAAGAGCAGTGAAGTACCAAATTTGCCACTCTCAGGGAGGACAGTTCAAGTGGTGGGAGTAGCAAACAGGAACCTGACGAACCCAATAACAGATCCGGTACCAGTCAGCATCGGTAACTATCAAGGGGTGCATCAGTTTGTGGTATGTGACTCAAGCCCGATAGCACTGTTAGGGAGAGACTTGCTGTGCAAATTGGGTTGTTCGATCATGTGTTCGAACGAAGGAATAACAATCCAGACGAGCAGTGATGGGGAAGAAGAGGACAGTGTAGAGGGGGATGAGATGGAAACTGTCGATGAAGAGTATCCTCTGATTTGTCCTTTCCCGATGATAACTGAAGAAGATATTCCAGCTGAATTACGGGAAACAGTCGGAAAGGAAGTGTGGGATATGACAGGGAAAGAGGTGGGATTGATGAAAGGAGTGGAACCAGTGAAAGTGACTGTAAAGTCCAATGCAATCTTTCCCCAGATCCCACAATACCACATGGCACAAGATACCCTCATGAAAGTTGCTCAACTTATTGACGAATTTGTAAAGCAGGGAGTACTGAAAGAAGTGTTAAGCAGTCCATGTAATTCGCCAATAATGGGACTAATAAAGCCAAGTGGAAAGGTCCGACTTGTGCAGGACTTGAGGAAAATAAATGACATCATAGTCAAGTGTTGCCCTGTCGTACCAAATCCAGCTTTGATAATGTTTCAAGTCCCTTGCGATGCCGAATGGTTCTCAGTCATCGACTTGTCACAAGCATTCTTTTCTGTGCCTCTTCATGAGGACAGCCAATTCCTCTTTTGTTTCAAATTCTTAGACAGAGTGTACAGTTGGTGTCGAATTCCTCAAGGGTTTTCTGAGTTACCGTCAATCTTCAATCAGATTCTAAAGAAAGATTTGGAAGCATTAGAATTGCCGTTTGAGTCAACCCTAGTACAGTACATTGATGATTTACTGATCGCGTCAAAGACAGAAAGTGGCTGCACAGCCGATACCATTGCTCTGTTGAACCATTTGGGAAGGAATGGACACATGGTGTCTCCTTCCAAATTGCAGTTCTGTCAGAAGAAAGTGAAATACTTGGGTCACCAGATAGAGAAAGGGTCACGGAGAATAATGAAGGAAAGAATAACAAGCGTACTTCAAATGAGTCCACCCAAGACAAGGAGGGAGGTGAGGAAGTTTTTGGGAATGGTGGGCTACTGTCGCCAGTGGATTCCCAACTTCTCGACTCTAGCAAAGCCTTTACTGAAACTGACCCAGAAGGATGCCTTGGATCAAATTGAACTGAAAGGAGATGAGATGGATGCTTTTGTTGAATTGAAAGAGTGCATGTGCAGGGCTCCAGCTTTAGGTATGCCTGATTACACAAAGCCTTTCACATTGTTTTGTCATGAACGTGATGCATGTTCTTTGTCTGTCTTGACTCAAGCCCATGGTGGCGTAAACAGACCAGTAGCGTATTTTTCAGCTACTTTGGATCCGGTCGCAGCAGCACTCCCAGGGTGTTTGCGCGCCGTAGCAGCACTTGGTATCAGCCTCACTCAGAGTGAAGGAATAGTGATGGGACACCCAGTAACAGTCATGGTCCCTCACTCAGTTGAGATACTTTTGACCCGCTCCCGAACGCAACACATGACCGGAGCAAGACTCACAAGGTATGAAACGATAATTCTGGGCTCACCGAATGTGCAGCTGAAAAGGTGCACTACGTTGAATCCAGCAACCTTGCTTCCTGGTGAAAATGCTGAAATTGAGAACGCTGAAGACGTCGAGCATGACTGCCTTCAGGTGACTGAATTTTGCACAAAACCTCGACCTGACATTAAGGATACTAAACTTGATGAAAATGACCAAATTGTTTTTGTTGATGGTTCATGTCTAAGAGATGGGATGGGAATTTTGAAAGCAGGATACGCTGTATGTACTGTAACAGGTGTCTTGGAAGCGGGATGGCTTCAAGGAGTCTATTCTGCACAAGTAGCAGAACTTGTAGCTCTTACAAGAGCATGTCAACTGTCTGCATTGATGAAAGTCACCATTTACACTGATAGTCAGTACGGGTTCGGAATTGTGCATGACTTTGGACAACTATGGTCACAGAGAGGTTTCCTGACTTCTTCAGGATCCCCAGTGAAAAACGGGGAGAGAATAAGGGAATTGTTACACGCCATTCAAATGCCAGCTGAAGTTGCAGTGGTAAAGTGTAGTGCTCATACAAAAGGTCAGGACTATGTTTCTCTGGGAAATGCATATGCGGATCAAGTTGCAAGATTTTGTGCCTTGAACTGTATATTACTCAGGGATGAATGGAATTCGATAAATGAACCAGAACTCGAACCAGCTGAAGTATTTGCCTTGAAGGTTGTAGATACAATCGATGAATTAAAAGCACTACAGAATAACGTCAGGGAGGATGAAAGAGAGTCCTGGGTTAAATCACAATGTATAAAGAGACCAGATGAGTTATGGGTTTCAAATGAGGCAAAATTTGTTTTGCCAAACAGTCTCTTATCACAGCTTGCGCGGTTCTATCATGGGCAAGCTCACCTAGGGAGAGATGCCATGATAAGATTGTTCAAAACTGATTGGTTTAACCCCAGATTTCGTCAAGCTGCAGAAGCAGTTTGCCATCGATGTGTCACTTGCCAGCAGATGAACCCAGGGAAGGGAACGGTTGTGAACGCCAGCCACATTGGCAGGGCCAGTGGCCCATTTAGTCGAATGCAGATAGATTTCATTGAGATGCCTGTGCATGGAGGTCTAAAGTATGTGTTGGTGATTGTGTGCATTTTTAGTCACTGGATTGAGGCATACCCCACACGTAGAAATGACAGCCTTACAGTTGCAAAGCTATTGTTGAGAGAGTTGATACCACGTTTCGGATTCCCGATCTCTTTAGAATCAGATAGGGGAAGTCACTTCAATAACGAGGTGATAAAGTTACTTTGCGAAGCGCTGAACATTGAGCAAAAACTGCATTGTAGCTATCGCCCTGAAGCATCAGGATTGGTGGAGCAGATGAATGGTACACTGAAATCAAGAATGGCGAAAATATGTGCATCGACAAATTTGAAATGGCCTGACGCATTGCCCTTGGCGCTAATGTCAATGAGAAACACCCCTGATAGAAAGACTGGATTGTCTCCGCATGAAATTCTCATGGGCAGGGCTATGAGGCTTCCTGCAGTTCCCGCAAACGCGCTTTTGAATATTACAGATGATATGGTGTTAGACTACTGCAAGGGTCTGGCTGACGTGGTTCGCTCTTTCTCTCACCAGGTGGAAGCAACCACCTTACCACCGATCCAAGGTCCAGGACACGCACTGAAAGCAGGTGACTGGGTCGTGGTAAAGAAGCACGTGAGGAAGTCGTGTCTGGAACCCCGTTGGAAAGGCCCTTTCCAAGTGATCCTGACGACAACTACCGCCGTGAAGTGTGCAGGGGTTCCCAACTGGATTCACGCCAGTCACACAAAGAAAGTGTTGTGTCCCACAGATGAGGAAGTTGAAGCGCTGAAACTGCCAGTGCCCGATAAAACAGTGCTGAGTGCTGAGACAGAACAAAACCGAACTGAAAGAGAACAGGCAGAAGCAGGAGAGAGAGGGATATTATTGGAGGGCGAAGAGTCCGACTCACTTGGGGAAGACCAAGGAGAAAGTTCAGACAGCGACGAAGAAGCTGAAGGTGACAAAGAACCTGAAGCAGCTGAGGGTAGCAAAGAGCCTGAAGCAGCTGAAGGTGACAAGGAACCTGAAGCAGCTGAAAGTGATACAGAGCCTGACGAAAGTAACGGTGACGAAGGGCTCGAAAAAGGTGAAAAAGCAGGAGAGCCTGATCAGAGGAGGGCTTTCCCAGAAGCAGACGATACAGGAAAAGAAAAAGAGAACGTGATTGATTCCCCAGGAGGAGGGGACAAGGCAGAACAGGACGAAAGGGTTCAAGCTTCTACAGAAAAAGTCGCAGGTCCGTCAAATGGACACGGTGCAAAGAGGAGACTAAGTATATCACCAGTTAAACAAAGGACTGGAGAAGGTCTGAACGACGGAGAAAGGCCAAAAGTGAAAGAGAAAAGAAAGGAAGTGTCTGTCGTGGTACCAACCACAAGTGAAGGAAAAGACTTAACAAAAGAGGAAAGTACCAGCGAGGCAGAATCGAAAAGAGAAGCAAAATTGAAAAGGAAAAGGATACCAAACAGGAGATATTCCGGTCCAGAATGGGCATATGCAGTCAATGACGATTGGACTGACGAGTTTGTATCTCTAAGCATCGAGAACGAAGAAGAAGAGATACCAATAGAAAAAAAAAGTTTTATGGACAGTGTTGATTGAAAGGGTGATAAATGACATTGCCTGCTACAATCTAAAGTGATAAAACCAGCTGAGACATTGCTAAACCGGATGAGACATTTGCAGAACTGATAAAGACTGAGTTATTGCCGAATTGAGACAAATGCTGCTAACCGATAAGTGACTGGCCTCTTGAAGAAGACTGTGTGAACATTGCGCTCGTTCAGCTTTGTAACTGAATTGCTAAATAGTTTCTTTATAGGTGCTTCTAGCTCTCTGATTCTATACCGATCATGACGCAAAACAGTAGAAAGAAGTATTGTAAATATGTGTGTATAGGCTTGATAATTGCATGTGTACTAATAATAATGGCAATAGTGCTTGCAATGCATGGAAAGGGTGAGAATGAGAGAATTGATGCTTCTACTTTTGCTCCTGTTACTGTCACCGAACTAACCGCATTGAAAAGATTAGAAATAGATGAGAGACTCTTGCATGATAAGAAGGAGCTTTCATATAATGTTTTCTATCGCTTGCTAACAGAATATGTTGAGACAATGGATGCGAAAGATTGTTATGTGTGTACACAGATACCGACATCAGTAAAGGAAGGGGTGACTTATCACCACATGCCTCTTACATACGGGATTACATGTAGTATAGTAATGTCTAGATTTTATGGTCAAACTAACATACAGTATTTTTACTCAAATTATGATGTTACCTTTGCATATGTTCCTATAATAGCGCAGCTAAGCCAGATTGCTAAAGATTGGGATGCTAAAATAATGAGGGAATTTTTCGAGCCAATGCTACCTTTTGAAACGGCTCACGCTCATAGGGAAAACCTTACCTGCTCGCTTTCTGCAGTAGAAATAAGCTTTTTAGATCGTACAGATGATAGAAGGGCACAAATGAATGCAAAATTAGAAAAGGAGCTACATAAGAGGACTTCAGAAGATAATTATGATTTTGCTGCAATAAAGACACAAGGGAGAATAGCTTTAGATGCTTGGCATGTAGGGAAATTTTGTATATATCGAGGTGAATCTTATTATGATAACATTTTTGTAGGAGGGAGTGAGTGTAAACATACGTTTATTTTTAAGGCCAAATGGACATTCATGATGAACGGACTTGACCCTGTCATTCCAGGTGTATATTACATTTGTGGGTATAATGCCTATTATCGTCTTCCGAAAGGATGGTGGGGGAGATGTTATTTGGGTATAGTGTTCCCAAAGGTTTATCAACTGGATGACCTATCGATGATTCAAAAGACATCTGGATCCCATCGTATCCAGAACAGAGAGACCGCAGCTGCTGTGGTAGGAGATATATTTGGAGCCATGATTCCTTCGTTGGGAGTTGTGCTGAATTCCATCAAAATAAGAAAGTTGTCTACTATAGTGGATAACATGTTGACAAAGTTTTCAGGTGCTATAATCCTGATAGATGCTGAACTTGCAGCTATGACTCTTCAAAATAGGCTTGCTTTAGACATTCTTTTACCGAAAGATGGCGGCGTTTGCAAAATGCTTGGTGCACGACACTGTTGTACTTATATTCCCGACAATAGTGTGAAAATTAAAACTATGCTTGCTAATCTAACAAAAGAAAGTGCAGATTTGAAGGAATTGAAAGAACCAGGAGTGTGGGAGAAGGTTGGAAAAGGACTTGCTTCAGTGGGACATTGGATTGGGGGAATTTGGAATGGAATATTGCTAAAAATAATAGAGGGAATTATGATAGTTATTATTTGCATATTTGGAATTTGGGGAATAATAATGATTATGGAAAGAATTAAAAGACGGAAGGAAGAGAAAATAATGAAAAGAATGGCAGAAGAATACAAAGCGAAAACTAGGGGAATTAAAAGGAAAAGAGAACTGACAGAATTTTAATGGAATAAAATTTGTGGGCATGGTTTGGTGTGATGACAAGTAGTCATCAGAGGAGGGATTGATGAAGCAGAAATGAAGGTTTTACATTTATTAGCGCTTAAACGTAGTGTTGAAATAATCATGTGTGACTTTAACCGAACTAATAAAGATTGTACGGGGACAAAATGTGCCCTTAGAGTAGTTTGCCAACATATATAAGCGTGCTTTATATAACGTGATGTATTAGAATTGCACTAATCCGACATAATCATAAACGTGTGCTACGATTTGCTTGCTTGAAATGTTTTAGCTTAGCATAACTTTAGCGGAGGCTTTGGCCTAGTTGCCTGGTCTCACGGTTTAGATGCTCGTATTTTTCCAATGTGCTATTAAACGTGTATTTTGCTTGAAGCTGTACTTTTCCACTGAGATCGTTCACATGCTTATCTTAAAGTTTCGTGCCAGCCTGGCATATTTCTCTCCTTACTCCAAGGTCAATCTGCAGGTGCGGACAATGGAGGCTCTGAAAGTGAGCTAATTGGTATAAAATGTTGCAACTTGCGTACCCATCTCCAAGGATAATGTATGCTTAAGTAAAAGCTTGAGAACTGTCGTTTTTGATTGGACAATTTGAAGCTAACCTATGAACCCTCCAATGGAAGACCCTACTGGATTTGAACTGTTGTCTATAAAAACCAGGTGCACGAGAGGAAAGTAGCCATTACCCGACATTGCACCCATTGCGCCATTTTTGTAGCTATTATGGCCCACTTTGCTGCGACGCCATTTTGAGAGACTTTGATGCTTTCTCTAATCGAGAGAAGGAGACTTTAAATGATTCTTGCCCTAGAGACTTTAACTTTGATTTGTCCCTATTGCATGAAGTAGTAGTTTTACCTTGCCGTCGTGAGGCAATTGCCCCGTCCACCCCTGCCCCTCTGCCCCGTCCCATGCCGATCGAAACGATACCCATGCTGATCGAGAAACGGTACCTGTGAGACGAAGACTTCCTTGTATGCTGATCGTAATTGGTAAATATGAAAGGAAATTGTACAATTGCATTGTGTTTCTCTTAGGTAACCAACTGCTGATTTTTGATAAGAGCCCTAGCTAGGAGTTTTCTAAATTAATGTTGCTAAATTGTTTTTGCATGAAGTCCCACATGCCGATGCTAATTTGAGGTTAGATGAGGATTCCTTTTGTTGCACGATGCAATTTGAGACCTTGTTATGCTGACTAAATGTATGCAATTAGCTCATTACAGATTATCGTATTAGTGATTTGCATTGCTATTATCGAATGTCTTGTGATTCAAATGCTACATAGATTGCACCTGTTTCGCCGTTATGGACAACTATTAATGTTCATTTATGTTTATCATTTGGTGTTAAGACACATTTATATTGTGCTAGCTTTGTTAATATAGGGAAATAAATTCACTAACTTTGAATAAACTGGTGTGGTTATTCCTGACTGAAAGGTCAGGGTTCGCCGAAATGTATTCTGGATTAATTGTCAAGTGTTACGTTGATCAGGGTATTGCTTATGTTCGTTATTGATTATTGATTTGATGCAATTGATCGATATAAGAGTACGGAGAGTTCCCACTTAGCCAAAAGATTCATCGGCCTAAAGAGCGTCCGAATACAGGTAAATTATTAGTACGGACCGCTCTATCAAGTCCATGCGTAAAGGCTGCCAGAAATCACGTTTTACTGTTTGGGTTTTTGGTGAGGTGCTGCTTGTGAGCTGGGAGGGTTGGGTCAATACTTGCGACTTGTTGTAGGATGTGCCTAGTCACCTACAAACAAAAGTGCTGTCATCCCTCAAGCAGCAGTCTCGCCGAGGAGCGATATTCCAACTATGACAATAAAGGCAATGTTTAGAGAAGATCTAGACCAATGCCTGTTTTCAAGATAACTTCTGAATACCTGGGCCTCACCCAGGTAATCCAGGAAGGACATGCCAACTGTCTACAATGACCTGGGCCTCACCAAGGTAATCCAAGAAGCACATGTCAGCTGTCAACAACTGCTGGGTCTTTAATTGATCCTCCTAATGGAAAAAAGACAGTTGAGAAACACGTGCATTTTCAATAATGAATAACAAGTTTTCCCCATGTGATTTCTGGCTCCTGGTTTGGGCTGGCTATAAAAGCTGGCATTTCAGACTAAATCATGCTTAACCTTGTTTAACTTGGAAGCTACACTTACCTGTCTCCAGTCTTTGGCACCCTTCCCTTTGCAGCAGCAGTCCTCTTTTCGGAGAGACGTGCTTCCTGACATCTGACCTATTATTTCCGATCTTCTCCTCAGTTAGCACAGTACCTGCAAAAGGCGGCCAGCTTGCAATTCATCTCTCTCATGGCGCTTTCTTATCTGGTTGGTGGGGCAGCTAATCGGGGAATTCCGTTGATTGAGTCTAATTACCCTATCCTGCACAATTTCACAGCCTTTGAGGCAGCGATTAATACGGTCTTTGTGTGAAATGTTTTCATTCAGTCGACAGACAATGAGCTATTGAATTTGCAACAGGGCTTTAAAGATCTTTTAACTTACATAACTCAGTTTAATAGTCTTATTTCTGAAACACTTTGTCCTCAGGAAAAACATACATCATTGTTTTATATGAAGAAGATTCCTGTAGAAATGCCTTCGCCTTGTCATATTTTTGTGCTAGTCTTTGATGAAAATCCAGCAGATGAAGTACCGCCACACAGAGAATTTGATTGTGCCAGTAACTGACTTTATGCTTAAACTGTTCAAGAACAAGCATAACTGAAAAGATACATTCACCAATCCTTAGCCAAAGGTGTCATTAGACATTCAGTCACACCACTAGGAGCTCCCATCTTCTTTGTCCCTGAAGGCAATTGTGAAGTTCAACCTTGTATGGGCTACCATGAATTGAATGTTATTTCAAATAAAAACTAATATCCACTACCCTGAATTTTGGGTATTTTTTATCAGTTACCCAAAGGTACTGCCTGGACTCAATTGGATCCTAAAGGACCTTAAAACTTGTCTGGAATAGAGAAGGTGAGGAATGGAAGATGATACACACAAAAGGCCATGTCCCTACTGAACCAGAACACGAGCAGTCTAGGAATGGTTTTGCCCTGATAAGGGCTCCTCAGACATAGATACCTTGGTTCTGTTAGCACAGTGGGCACACCCCAGAATGAAAGATGGCCTTTAACACAAAGTTTGGGCACTGTCAATGTATTTTGCCAACCATTGAGTTTCTGTAATGCTACAATTCAACACCTGATAAAGTATTCAGAGATTTAATGAATGCATGCGTCGTTACCCATCTCCATGACATACTGATTTTTTCCAACACCTTAGTAGGACATTGAAGTCAGGTAAAACTGTTTTTCCCAAAGTGAGTGGGTCAGGAGCTGATTTTTGATCGGTGGCAAAAGTCTGCATTTATCTTGTTACGTTTACTGTGCTTCAGAGACGTACGTCAAATGTCTTCTGACAAATTACTGCTTATTTTGCTAACATGGGAATTTTATTTTTAAAATTCCTCTCACTTTGCAGTCCGAGAAAGGAAAGAAAAGTGAATCATGAGACAATCTTATTGGGGTGTAGGGAGTGTAAAAGGAAAGGCTGCAGGATGTAATTTATATAACACACAACAAAATGCAAATATGTATACATTAACTGACAGCTTACTATGCTGCACTGCTCGAAACGGAGAGGGCAGCAATGCAGCATATTTACCAATATATAGTGCATTTCTGCTCTCTCTCTGTCTGCGCTGGTGCACAATCTGCTGCCTCGTGCCAATCTCAGCACTCTTGGGTCATACTGCAAGGGTTCTTGAGTTGCAGGCAGGATTGTTTCTGTGCAGGAAAGGACACCTACAGTATGCAGAGAGGAAACAACAAGAAGAAATAAAGATATTTATTCTCATTGGAAGGTGCAGCATTTTGAAGCATTCCCATATTTACCAGTCTTGGTAAACTGTGAGTGTGCTAAAATCCATGGTTGAATGCGTTGGAACACCCAGGCTCCACCCATGGAATGCCTTCAAAAGGGCCGAAGAATGCAAGGCATTAAATTTGCACTGCCTAACATTACTCTAGTTTAACCTGTTTGGCAACTCTATATTAAGGACGGTGTTGCCCTTTCAATGCCCAATGTGATGCAAGGGCAGTGCAATCTCTTGATAAGTCTGGCCCAAAGTGGCCATTTCAATGGAAAATGTGCTGTTAGTAAATGACAGTGTGCTACCACATGATGCTTTAATCACATTAAAACCCTCCTGCTTCATGCCTAATAAAGCTGGGTGGGTCGTGAAAGTTTGTAAGTATAAAAGTTGGATTGTGGTTCGAAAACATTTGGGAAGTACTGATGTAAAAGAAGTCTTATGTTGGAAATGGCCCTCTCCATAGGGTCACTCCCATACTTTTTGCCTTCCTCCTCATACTTTTTTCTGGATTTTTGCTTGTTGGCCCTAGGACTCTGTGCACTTTACCACTGCTAACCACTGCTAAAGTGCTTAGGCTCTGTTCCTAAAACATGGTTTCATTGGTTTATGTCATTTGGCATATTTAATTTACTTGTAAGTCTCTTATAGAGTGGCATATCATATGCTCCAGGCCTGTAAATTAAATTCTGTCAGTGGGTCTGAGCAACTATGGTGCAACCCACTTAATTACCACCTGAAAACATGCCCCTGGCCTGCCATTGCAGCCTGAAGATCATGCTCCACTGCAAGGTCGACTTGGCATTTAAAACCCCTTGCCAAGCCCTAACCTCCCTTTTTATTACATATGTCACCCCAAAGGTAGGCCCTAGGGAGCCCATAAGGCAGGGTGCTATGTAATTAAATGGTAGGACATATACTTTTAAGTTTTACATGTACTAGTAGTGAAAAACACCCACATTTGTTTTTCACTACTTTGAGGGGTACCCCTCCCATAGGATGACATTGGGGTTCCTTATTACATTTAATAAGCTCTAATTCCTAAAGGAGTTGAGGTAGATATGGCATGTTTGATACTTACAAACTTGTAATGATAAACCCTATTTAAAAGTAAATTCGAATTTAGCATAACAAGTTTGACAATGCCGCTTTTAGAAATGTTTGCCTTTTGCTGCTCTTAACCCTCTGTGCCTGTGGTCTGCATTAGGTAACATGACTGAGTGTATTTGACAGTTGAGGCTTTGTGAATTAATCTCAGACACTGATACAATATTGGGATTAGTACAACCTGAATGGTCTTTCCACTACCAGGATGGGGGGAGCACAGCTGATCACAGTCCCACTTGCACCTGAATAGACTGTGCTCTGCCACTACATAATAGGATTAACAACCCTGTATTGTCAGTGCAGCCAGCTGGGGCAGGAGAGGCAGGAAACTCCTCGAACTTCAAATAACCTTTCTGGAAACTGCTCCCACCTTCTAGTAGCAGGATACCACAGCAGGGCTCTCAGACCCACTCTTTATTTCACTACTGGGCCTGCAGAAGGACTCTCAGAGGACTGCCTTCTGCTGTGACCTGCTGTGCACTCTGACATACAGCTGCTGTACATGGAAGGACTGCTTTGCTGCCTGGATCCTGCCTTGAACCTTCAGAGGCCAGCCCTTCTGTTGAACCCTGCACCTAGACCAATACCCAGGACTACCAGAAGTGACCCCAAGGGCTAGTTTGCTGTCCTTCTGTTCAGATTCGCAGGCACTTAACAGGCTCCCACCATCTTGATCCCAGCCTGACTGAGTCCTGAACCCCCAAGAAGTGTCCATTCACTCCTGGACCCTTTGTTGTAGTACAAAATGTGCCCAGATGGCCATTTTCCAAAACTAAGAACTTAAAGGCAATGTGGCCAAAAAGTGCCCTAAGTACCAGGAGGAGACCAGGACAAATCTGATTGTCTATCCACCCGAGGTGCATCGCCTGTGGGATTGACTTTGCAGCTTCTCCCACTAGGTTATTCTCAACAGCAGCAAATCTGTTTCAGCGGTTCTTCACCAAAGGGGTATCTGACCTTGTGGAACTGTCTTTGGCTTGTCTTCTGCTTTATCCCAGTGGACATTTCTGACTTCCATCTCAGCGACTATGTCCGACGGTAAAAATCTTCATCCCAGCTTCGCTCCACGGCTATGTGACGCTGCTGCTCTCTCCTCAGACATTCCTGCAGCCATGCACCACTGAATTTTTACCTTCTAAGATATTTTCTCTTGAAAATGTTTCTATGTCTTTAGGTAAGCGCTAACAAGGCCCAATCTTTACCTTGAATCCAAACTGTGTTTGTAAGGAATGGGATCTCTAGTTGGCAATCAGTTTACACCCTGTCCAAGTAGGGACCCTCACTCTAGTCAAGGTAAGGGAGCTACACAGCACCGATAACCCCTGCTCACCCCCTTGGTAGCTTGGCACAAGAATTCAGGCTTATCTCAGATGCAATGTGTAAAGTATTTGCACAAACACATGCAGTAACACAATGAAAACCTCACAAAAGGACTTCACACCAGTTTAGAAGAATAGCCAATATTTATATAAACCAAGTAAGACCAAAACAACAAAAATCTAACATAAAGAAGTAAAGATATCAAATTTAAATGGAAAAAGACTCTTAATCCAAAAAAATAAATTGGTGTGTTGTTTTTGCACAAAGTACCTGGTATGCATCAAAAATAAAGCTGCAGGGGTGAGGGTGCATCCCAAAAGCAAGCGCTGTGTCGATTCCTTATTCACAAGTGAGGTCATGCGTCAATTCTTTCCTCGCTGGATAAGTGATGCATCGATTCTTTCCTTGCAGGGAAGGGATGCGGGCGGAGATGTTAAAGATTTGACGTCCAGGGACGATACATGTAAAATTCGGACTCACAGCAATGATGAATACACACTTAGCTGATGATCCATTGAATTCTGCAGCCACAAGACAGGCGTTACATTGATTTTACAGCCATGAGGCAGGTCTATTTCTGCAGTTTGGCTCCGGTGAGTAAATTTTCACTCTGGTTCTGCCAGCTTCTCCTTCCAGAGGCCCAGGGACTGGATGTGGCACCACTTGGCACATCAGGGGGGTCTCAGCAAGAGAGCCCATGTGCTGGCAGACCAATACATTGATGTCCCCGAGACTTCTTAACAGGAGGCAAGCTCAGTCCAAGCCCTTGGAGAAACTTCACAAGCGGGATACACAGCAAAGTCTAGTCTTTGTCCTCTCCAAGGCAAAAGCAGCGACTGCAGGCCAACCCAGCAAAGCACACACAGCAAAGGGGCAGTACTGCTCTTCACAGCTTTTCAGCTCTTCGCCTTGGCAGAGGTTCCTCTTGATCGCGACGTGTTCTAAAATTCTGGGATTTGGGGTCCACTAATTTTTGCCTTTGAAGTAGGCAAACGTCAAAGGAAAGTCCTTGTAGTGCACAAGACCCTTGTGCAGGCATTAAAAATATTGTAAATTTCACTGCGCCATTTTTTCTGGCCTCCTTGCATCGGATCCACCCCCATGCATACATTAATCCTGGAGCAGGTATTATGTGGTGCAAGGGGACGCAAGGTGGCACAATGCAAACATTGCACCCCTTTGTAAGCTTTCATAAAAAGGAGGTCACTTCAGTGCCAGGCTGTAGTGCATGAGCCAGTTTTTTTTGTATTTTTATATGTTGGCCAGGTTATTTTGTATATTGCAATTAGTTTGTAAAAAGACATGAAAAGTTGCACAAATCCAAACCTATTTACTTTGCCAATGTTTGTTTTGCATTGCGTTTTGAGGGCTTGAGATGCGTTAAGAAGTACTAAAAATAGTATTTATTTCTCCTGGTGAATACCTTTAATATGTTTTCATATATAGACCTTCAGTATGACAGTATATATTCTGTATTGTAAATGGCCTTGGGTGCTGTGTTAAGAAATATATTATTGGCTTAATTTTTCATATTTATCTCTTGAAAAAGTGTAATTTTACATTCAATCTTTTCTTATTAAGCCAAATTTTTCTCATTTTGCTCACAGGAATACCAATAACTTAGATGTTGCCAATGCATGGATAGACAGACCGCCAACGACCGCCAGCATTTCGCGATTTTATGAATTGCGCTTTTTCCGCAAAATCAGTTGATGTCCTTTATGGCCGCAATTTCAAGTTCAGGGCCGCTAAATTAAAAGAAAAAACAAACAGTCCCCTTCAGTGTTGGGCCCAGATTGTCAAAGATTTAACATTGGATTAGCGTTACTTTTTAAACTCTAAACTGACCCTAAATTTTTTGGCATTCACAAAGCAACGCAAATAGGGATTTAGATTGGTTTTTGTGACAAAGTAACACAAAGCAACGTGTCGAGGGGGACGTTACATGGGTGCTATATGGGAGCATCTGTGCTACCACCCATGCATTTTGACGCTAACCCTGATTCTGGAACATCAGAAGGAAGGGTTTTGTGCCAAAAATTAATGCCTTTGAAAAGCAGGGGCAAAACGGAGAACTGTTTTCATTTCTCCCTACTTTTCTGACTTTGCTTGTGTGCTGCACTGTACAGCACACATACCAAGTGGGAAAAGCATTTGCACTTGTCTAGGCATAGTATTTTGTACATGAAAGATACCCTCTCTATACAAAACCTATACTAGACTCACACACACACCCTAGCATTGTGGCTCAGCTGCTGTATGTGGCACACAGCAGCTGAAAATAGTGCAGGCGCTAGGGAAAGGGGCGGGGTAGGTGAGTGCCATTTCTATGTGAATATGGTGCTCTCCTGCGCTCTCATTATCACACAAAGCAGCTCAGCAACTTTGGGTGCTGCGTTGCCCATCACCTACCAGAATCTGGGCCCTGGAGTTCATTTACAGCCCATTGGTTCTGCAAACAACTCTGATTATGTGCCTCTATCTCACGTAAACATAGCAAAGCAGCTAGCGTTTGCTGCCTGACCGCAGACACCTCTTCAGCCTGTGCGTTGTCATTTCTAACAGGGTCCTTCTTCTACTCCTTGTTTCTGGGTTTGCCTCTGGGAGTGGGTAGAGCGAGGAAGGGCGCGCCTACATTTCCAGACCCTCCAGAAGACGAGCACAGCTCTCCTCTTCTAGCGGGCTGCTGTGCTATGTATTACTTGTGAAAAATATAGCCAGTAAAGCATCACCTCGCAGAGCAGGGACTCTGAGAAAACCCCTTTGTGCTCACCCCCTGCATCATCTCTTCCAATGTCCCAACATTCCACAGTACCGGATATATATATCATATATCTCTATATATATATATATCAGAACCCGAGGAGTGTAGCTTGGTTAGTATGCTTTGGGGATGTGAGCTACAGATTTCCCAACAATCACGCTGGGACATTGTGTTAAAACACATTATATGATAAGCAGAAGGGGTTTAAGGGGCAGTGGAAACAGAGGAATGCAATTGTTAGGGTACTTAAAACCAGCCACTGCCCGTCCTTTGAGGCTGAAGGGCCACACACCCCCACCTTTTGCCCTCAAGAAGAGTGTCTGTCAGGCTGAGCAAAGGCCAGCCTGACAGACACTTTTGATTTTCAGGTCAGGCAGCCAGGATTTGGACATACGCTACTTCCGCAGGCTCCTGGCTGCCTGAGCTGAACTTTGCTGGGCTGAGGAGGTTACAGCCCCGTGTGCGTGACCTTTTCAGCTAGCAAAGGTGTCTCGAGGTCCTCCGCTTATGACAAAGGGGAATGTCATCGATTGCTTCAGACCTGGGCGCTTCAGTTTTAAGCCCTGAAGCACCCAGTGCTGAATGTCAATCAGTGACACCTCGTCACAGAGTGGGGTAGGGTCAGCAGTCTCATTGACCCCATCCCACTCTGTGACGAGTTGGGACTGCTGCCTTCCCTCATTGGCTAACTTTAGGTTAGCCAGTGAGAGAAGGAAGCAGTCCCAACCCTCCTGAGGCCTTCGAAGCAGAGCTGAAGGTAACTGTATGTGTGTGTGTGTTTTTTTTTAATGAATGTTTGGTGCGTGCATGTATGTTTGAATATTTGATAATGAGTGTTGTGAATGAGTGTGAATGTGCATTGTGCCTGTGTGTCCAGCCCGCCCCCTTCCTCCTAAAATTACCAGCCGCCACTGCTTAAAACTCAACGGCCCACATTTAAAGTAAAAGGGGAGCATCAGAGCTGATGTGCCACTTTTTCAGCCCCCAATACCGATACCTAATGACACCATGGTTGCGCTGCATTTATAATATGGTGCACCATGAATGTAGTTAGTACATTTTTTATGCTATTGTGGCGCTTTGCTACACTAGTGTAAAAATGTAGACGCCAGTATAGCAAAGTTCAAGGAGGCCCGTAGGTTTTTATCGGAGCGTCATTTGAACGCCTGCTCTGAGCAGGTACTAAAAAGGATGCCAAAAATGGTGCAGTGAAATATGTTAAATTTCACTGCGCCATTTGTGCGAGCCTCCTATCGCCGGAATGCCCCCCTTGCATACATTATGCCTGGCACATGCATAATGTGGAGCAAGGGTTTACAAAGTGGTGCAATGCATGCATTGTGCCACTTTGTAAATATGGGTTGGAGAAAAAGCCACTTTAGCGCTGCCTTAGCATCCAAATAATTATGCTATGGTGGTGCTAAGGTGGCGCTAGGGGCTCTTAAAAATGCCCCAATATTTTTTTAAATAATCAACATTTTTTAAGGCATTTAAAACATAGACAAGAGGGTGTCTGTGTGTGTATTTTGAAAGTGTGGGTATGTAAACATCCCAGGTGAAATCTGGCAAACACTTCACATTACCTGACTGAAAACACCTGTACCCAACTATTTATTCCAGAATACATTTTTCAGGGAGTGTAACACCCCACAAACCCCCTTAGAGCTGCGCCCCTGCAAAAACCATTAACATTCTACACCCTCAAAGTTCCACCCCAAAGGTTCTATGTACGAAAACAAGTAAATACATACCTACTATTACAAGAGCTTTATGGGCATAAAAAAAGCATGGCAAGGGTGATCCTGAGTGCCATGGGGTACAGGTTCGGGGAGAGTGAGGGTGGGATAAAAATGCTCTCCAACCCTTTTGTTGTTTTTTCACCTTCAGGTAGCTACATATAAAAACTCATACTTTTAATAAAAAAACAAATGCAAGGTAAAGTAGATGGTGAGGAAGACACATTCAAAAACTTCAGTTGGTTTATGGAATAACTGCAGGTGTCTGTGCGCATAACCAGAGTCACACAATCTATCTATCTATCTATCTATCTATCTATCTATCTATCTATCTATCTATCTATCTATCTATCTATCTATCTATCTATCTATCTATCTGTCTGTCTGTCTGTCTGTCTGTCTATCTATCTATCTATCTGTCTGTCTGTCTATCTATCTATCTATCTATCTATCTATCTATCTATCTATCTGTCTATCTATCTTTTTAGCTATCTATCTAGCTATCTCCATGTATATGTACATATATGTGTGTGTGTATATATATATATATATATATATATATATATATATATATATATATATATATATATATATATATATATATAAAAACATACATTGTATTTGCCTGATAGAAAGCAATGTAAATATGCAAGTTGTTTATTTTAATATAGTAATATAGAGTACGCTGCAGGCAAATGATTTAGCGTTTAAGCTTAAACAAGTGCGTTCAAAATACATATTTTAGCAATAGGACATCAGTATGAATTTGTTGCAGATTTTTCTTAGAAGCTTCAATTAGAGGGACACCTTCAGAACACAGTTGGTAACGCCTTTACCTCACCTCCCTAAAAGAATAACCTTTGTCATCACGTAGCCGCAAATGACTTTGCCAAATAAAGGCCTATACTGGTTCCCCAACAGCTTTTAGATTTGCAGATGTGCCAATCGCACACATTTATATTTCTTTCATATGGCAGGAAGCCTGGCAAAACGTTTTATTCCTTGTACATTTTTGTGTACAAGAGTTTGGCAATCGAAGTGCCTATTGGGGAGGTGCAATTGTAGCATTAGCATCTCCCCAGTCCACCATCATTCTAAACTGTAATAACCATCTGTCACATCTGCACAGTACACTATCCTCTTTTAGATGAGCAACCACTGCACCATCTATACCAGTGGTTCCCAACCTTTTGACTTCTGTGGACCCCCAGTAAATCAATTCTGGAACCCCGGGACCCCCCACTGAATCATTAACGGAATACAGGGACCCCCAACTGAGTTATTACTCAAAGCTGGGGACCTAATCTGTTCAAATTATTACATTTTCTAAGCAGTCGTGGACCCCTTGAGGAGGCTTTGTAGCCCCCCAGTGGTCCTCGGACCACAGGTTGAGAACCACTGTTCTATACAATTCATCATATACCTACTAATGCCATTAACACAAAGTGTTGCAAAATCGACCCACAAAACACAATAGTATGCTGAAAATTTTAAAAGGTTTTGCTGAAAAATGTATTAATCCATACCGCAAAAACATGCAGGGTTATGAGAGCCCATTAGTATTAAGAGAGAGACTCAAAAGAACTGTATTCAGCTCCCTTTTCATGTAATATACCCGTCTCACATCCATAATTAAATACATGAATTATATAGCAGTGCCTTACTACAATGTACCAGGTTTCTTGACTCCTTTCCATGACTGACCACCGAGTGTGCACTCCAAAAACTTTGTTTGGACTCCACTTTAGAGCTCGGGACATCAGCGGTACCCCCATGGTGGGGGGAGGTGTGGGACTTGGGAAGGGAGGTTTCAGGGGATTAATTTTACCTCTGTCCATGAGAGTGCACGCACCAGTGCATTTGGACTCAACCTTTGCGGGCAATTTCCCTTCCTAACCTCTTTTTCCAATGCTTGCTGCATCTGTCTCTGCCTATCTGCTCCTTTCTGTCTGAGACACAATCATTTTGTTTTATAAATTGCAACTCGTCTGCCTCTTAGCTTGTTGTGAGGTCCACAGCTGCAAACGGGCAATATTTTTTGCAGATGGATTTGTACAAGGATTATCAGAACGTGACAGTCCACTGTTGACTGTGAAGAGTACACGGAATCCTGATACCCCAAAATCTCAAAGGTGCAACTTAATTTGCTGTATTAGCATTACAAGCATTGTCAAAGCCAGTAGCTCTCACTTACAGAGCTATTGGCTTTGTCAGTCAGGGACATCTGGAGGATTTTGGGGGGCGTGGGCCAATCGGACTTTAAATTTATGATCCAGTTTCAGGTCCTTGGTGTCCTATATGGCCAGATCACTGAGAGTGCATAGGCACACTCATCCACATTTTAAATGCCTTCACATCTAATAATCAGGGATAGTGACGTGTTTTCAATAATTAACACAACAGCAGCTCACTAATATTAGTGGAATAATTTCTGTGACGCTCGCCCATTTCTTATACTTGAGTTACTGTTTTGATCTAAAAGATACTATTTTATGGCTCAGCAGGAAACAAACATAATTTCTCTGCAAAATGTATGTAATAGACTCACACATCTTTCACATTCAAAATAATGGAAAACGTTATTTAAACAGTGTGTTGAAGAATTATTCAAGGGTCATTAGGGTAAGATTCTCTGCTATAAGAGGGTCCCCTGAAAGGCTTGAGGCCCGTGGTCCAATGTTTCTATTGTCAATGCTTTTAGTCATGTTGCACAGCTGCACGGCTACTGTGCAGCACGGATAAGTGAGGGAAAAAGCGCTGTGACTTGCCTCGTCATAGCGCTCTTACCTCTAACTTAGTACGGACGCACAGCAGCAGTGCTGTTATTCAACATGCCTAAAACATTGACAAAGTCAATAGCTCTGGTGAGGGAGAGCTGATGACTTCGTTAATTCTTGTCTATTTTAATTGCTTCTCACTTGTGTCAGAACATAAGTATGGTCTACAGCTGTAGCGCCAGAATACTGATTTCTCAAAAAATATTTTGTATGATATTCCATGAAATAACCATCAGTAATTTGGTGACTCATTTGTGTTTTGGTTCAGCCCAAAAGACAGCTGACAATATAGATCGAGGCTGGGTCAGCCATTCTCAGCCATTGACTTGTAGCCACATTTTGTTTCAGCGCAAAGTACAACCATTTGTTTTTTGACTTCTCAGGAAGTGGAAATGATGTCGTTTTGCTTACTTTTAGTCCTTACTGTCTGCCTGTGCACCAGAAGTGACAGCTGGCAACAGGCAAAATAGTTTGCATCAGTCATAAACAACTTCACTTTTTTAGGTCAAGCGTGCAAGCGCTTTGACCTGTTGTAGGTACTGTGCACTTTTGACCACGCCCACTTCACACCCATCACTTACTTATTCTTGGGCTTGTCTTTCGAAAATCCTTTGATGTCTTTGGTATATGCTTTATTTTTGTCCCTCCTTGAGGCTGTTTTTCTACCGCCATACAGACTGACCCTGCTACACGGATAATTGCACTTTTGCGATATGTTTCCCTGCGACCAAACTTCTTTTTCTTTTTGTGTATCTCCTTTGCCCTCATGACTCTTTAAATCAGCTTGCTAATGTCAACTGTTTCACTTTTCATTTCAATTTATTTGGCAAGTAAAGTCCAGTTAGGAATTTGGGGGAATGTTTAGACTTTTTGATGCAAAACTGCACTAACGCAGTCTTGCATCAAAAAATGTCACACCGGCTTGCGCCATTCCTGAGCACCAGCCGGGCGCAATATTTATGGAATGGCGTAAGCCAGTCAAAAGGGTGCGCTAGCGTAAAAGAAAATGAAAAAATGACGTTAGCTGGGTGGGGGGTGGCGGTTTGGGAGAAGGGTGTTTTGCACCCAAAAATAATGTTAGATGGGAACGCCTACCTTGCATCTCATTGACGCAGAGTAGGTTCACACATCTAACAAATGGTGCAAACTCCAATATTTTTACATTAGACGGATCTAACGTAAAAATATAAATATAGAGTTAGTTTTGCGCTCAATTTGGGTTAAAAATATGATGCAAATTTGGCACAAAGCAGGTATAAATATGGGCCTTATGGCTGTATTAATAGGCCCCTAGCACCACAGGAGTGTCACTTTTTGTGACCCTCCTGTGGCGCTAAGCACAGTGCCGTATTTACAAGGTGGCGTTAAGCCACTTTTTGTGGCTTAATGCCATCTTGTAACTAGGTCCCCTTCCCACACAGCACTGTGCGTTGAAAGGGCGTGCAATGGGTGTTGCTGTGGGCGTGCCACAGCAACACCCATTACATTTTGACGCTCCTCAGATTTATGAAATTTTGTAAACCTGAGGCAGCTCCAAAATCTAACGCCACCCCCAAGGGCGGCGTTAGCAGGGCACAGCGAGGAGGGATACTTTTATTCCTCCTCGTTTTTTGCTTTTTCTATGCGTGCTGCATTCTGTTGTACGCATAGAAAAAGCAAAATGCCAGAAATGATTGTTTATGTGCGGGAAGGTGTCCCTTCCTGCACATAAACAATCATTTGAAAATGACGCTTTGGCACTTCTGTGTGTGCTGCATTGTTCAGCACACACAGAAGTGCCAATGCGCCATTAGTGATTGTTTATGTGCAGGAAGGGACATCTTCCCGCACATAAACAATCACACCCCTCAACACAGACATTGTTGCACGATGGTACAAGGGTGCCTGCGTTGGCAGCTTAATTTAGCGCCAGCGCAGGGGGAAATGCACGGGTGCGCCGTATTCCCTTAAATACGGTGCATCACTGCGTTTCTAAAGTGACGCAGCGTGGCGCAGCCAATTTCGGCTCAGCACCGCACTGTGCCACTTTTCTTTAAATCTGACCCTTAGAGCGCTAATATCTCTAAGTCGAGCAAACATGAGACCCATTTCATTGCAAATGCTTATTTAAAGAGCTTCACTGTAGCTCGCACCTGGAATGACCTCCAGAGGGCAGCCTCATCTAAAGTATGACTGATCTGCAAGTTTTCATAGCTTTCTCAATCAAACCACACTTTAGTAATAAACGCATTTCAACAAATCTTGTGAAATAACCACAAAATGCCATTTTCCTGCGTCAATTTAGACCGAGGGCAGTGACACCCATAGACATAACTCTCAGTCCTACTGCAGAGGGAACGCACGGCAGGGACATAGGTGCTTAAACAGGGCTCTCGAGCATCAAGGTAAACTTTCGGAAAGGGACTCACCTGATACATAATCTTAACTACCAAAGACAACGAGTGTTTTTTTAAAGGTCTAGGTCCCTATGCAAATGAATGCTCCGTGGTGCTCTCTCAAGCCCTACGGCCACTTGTACTGGACTCAAGTCAGTGCATGGTTTGTGGTCCCAGCTAGTAGCAAGGTCTGGTGTCTGCTGCTGAAAGGCCGTTGATTTTGCTCATTTCTCTAGAATAAAGCACTTCATGCTATGTTGCCTACCGATAATGCAGTCATGCCTCGTTTCACTTCTCCTCGTAGATCCAGCGGTAATTGCTAACTGTCCGCAGCGAGAGTTGCCAAGGAGGAGTCCTTCACGAGCCACCTAAGGCGTTGTGAAACCACTTGGTGGAGAGGTAAGTGTGAAAGCCTCGCAGAAGAGGTTTCTTATTAGGAAGCCTCCTTGAGCATTTGCTTCCTTGTAAGAAACCTCTTCTGCAAGGCTTGAGGTTAAGAGGCCCCTGGTTTCCATGTTGACTGCCTAAGTCTCACAAGAGAGCAACTCTCGTGAGACTTGAGAGGAAGTGTTGTGGGATCAGCCAGACCGCGACTGAGGAGGTGTCAATGCGCTGCAGAAACACCATTTTCTTTTGAATGCGTTGCCACAGGACAGTATTTTTTGTGTGCCGGTGCCATGACTCCTGCTTGCTGTGCTACATGTGTGCCAGACCACCAGGTGTGTAGCTTTGCTTCATAGCATGTTAGACTAGATGCCTGGCGTTCCTGCAGCAACATGTCACCGGATGAGGAGATTCCTACACTTTGCTTCATGTTCTAGGCTCTGTCCCACATGTCCATAGCCAGACCAACTCCGCTGAACATCACTTCCTGCTCACTTTTGTCTTCTAGTGGCTTTTTTTTTTCCCGCTGCCGGACTTACTTTTTGTACGGGTCAATTTTTTCCACTTAAAATTTACAACTTTCTGTCCACTGCACAGTCGGTCCACTCATGAATGCAAGCATCTCAAGTGAGTCTTAGAACTCTTAAAAGGTTCCCGGCCTGAGCCCTGTCCAAACCCTGCTCAAATTAAGCACTGCACAGCAGCAAATGTTTCGGAATGTCTCCTCCCACTCAACTACGCTCCATGCTGTACCATGAGGAGTGTGTCGGTGAAGAGGTTGTATTGTGTATTTTGTCCTGCTTGAGGTAAGTGTTGAAATTGTTTGTATATTTCTTCTCTGGTGTAAAACAGATGTGGAATCTCTACTGCTCCATCTGTTTCATAGGTGGCTTTGATGTCATTATTCACACCTTCCTGAAGGAGGCAGCAGTGGCGTGAGAGGCTAGTTCCCTGAAGGTGGGTAGAAGGGATGAGGTGGAGTGCGGCATGATTCTCACCACGTTTATGTCATTCGTGGTCTCTTCATCCCCCATCTCTAACTCTAAATGAGGTATTGTTTGTGTACTTCTTTTGTGGGATCTCATATCTTATCATCAGGGTTCTTTGTGTGACTGCGCCCAGCGACTACGAACTCTAGGACGCTTTTGTATATGAACAACTCACTAAGTTACTGGCTCTGAACTAGTGCTCAAGTGTTCTCTGCCCCTTTATTGGAATATGCAGCCGTGTCTGGACACAGAGGATGCGTACATTCCCAAAAGAGGGTTCCGACTGGATTAATTACCAGTGACTGAGATTAATTGAAGATCCAACCCATCACTTTTTTGTTCGCTTCAGTGTGATGCACTAAGTGTAACGAGTTTGCCCAGATGTGGTTCCCATGATCACTGTGCCACTGGAAGCAAGCAGGACCTAGCTTGGCAGTTTGGGTGGGATTGTTCCCATCAGAGCAGGATAAAGGGGGATTTGCATATGGCCAGGTCTAATCTGAAGAAGCATGGTGGGCAAAACAATGATAGACTGTGATGAGGCCTGAGCAATTACAAGTGGTTAAATAATTCAAGCATCCAACCCAACACTTTTTTCTTTACTTCTGATCATACCACAGGAGCAGTCCCTGTATGACAAAACACATTTGCAGTGTCTCATATTGCTTTAACTTGTGGGCCAGATTAAATAGACAAAGTTAGTTCTGAAGCATGAATGGCCAGTCATTATGACCTCAAAGCAGTAAATATTTTTACTGGTTCCCTCATGAACATTCCACAATTGGCAACAGGACCTGGGGCCAGATGTATCAAAGCTTTTTGCATTCGCAAACAGTGCGAATGGCCGTTTTTGAATGGAAAAATGGCTTTCAGTATGTATGAAAGGCATTCGCTATGCAGCTTTAAGGAATCGCTAAAATAGCGATTCCTTAAAATTGCGACCCCCTTTTAGAGAATTACAAATTGCAATTCTCTAAATAAAAAATCGCAAATAAGGAATCCTTATTTGCGATTTCTTAAGCATGCGTATCAAGCTTTTCCTTAATGCGAATTGGGCATTAAGGAATCGCAATTACCCTAAAAAAAATGCATTAAAAATGCATTATTAAAATTGACATCTAACGCACACATGCCCCTTTGGCATGTGTGCGCCTTACATGTCCTAAAATAATTTTTGGGGGTGCAGCAGAGGGGGCCTTAGGCCCCTAGCACCCTGGGGTTTGCATTTCCCAAATTGCGAATTCCAGTTAGGAATTCGCAATTTGGGAAATGCAAAATATTCGCAAATATGGGCCTACAGGCCCATAGTTGCGAATGGGGTCAGAATCGCTATTTGCGATTTGGTAATAGCTTTTGCGATTTTTAAGAAATCGCTATTACCGAATCGCAAATACGATACATACCATTTTGCGACTCTGAAATAACGATTTCTTAAAAATCACAATTTGAGAATCGCAAAATGGATTCTTGATACATCTGGCCCCTGGTGGCTTCTGCTGTGGAGCTTCTGATTTACCATATTTGGCTTTGATAACCTTTCTCAAAATATTGCGTTGTCTGCATTGTTTTTCTTCTGCTTGTAGATCCAGCCATAATTGTCAGCTGCCTGGTGTGAGACTTGTTAAGAGCCAGCAGGAGTGATCTGAGGCCACCTAAGTCATTGGAAACCAGTTTGTTCAGAGGTAAGCGCAACAGCTTTTGGTCCTCGTGCCATAAGTTCTTTACTAGGAAGCAAATGCACATGGAGGTGTGAGGCTAAAAGAGCCATAGCTCCCATGTTGACTGACCAAGTCTCACAAAAGGACCAACTCTTTTGAGACGTGAGAGAAAGTGTTGTGGAATCTGACATTCCTCACTAAGGGGATGCCGATGTGCTGCAGCGACTCCACTCTTCTTTTGAGCGCAATGCCACGGGATAGATTTTAGTGTTCCAGTGGCTCCTTCTGTTGATTATTGTTGCATGAGCGGGCACCCTGCTAGGTGCATAGCTTTGACTCACAGTGTTAACAAAGTCAGAATTAGAAATGTACTTTGTTCTAACATTGCACTGCTGGCCCCATCTATTCACATTAGGCTGGATGCCTAGCCCTACCTTGACTAATGGCACTGAACGAGGTGCTTCCTGGCTTGTTTTGAGCTCTGCCAAGGGCTTGGTTTGTTGTGATACAACATGCAGAAGTGCTGTGTAAGTTGAAGGCTGTAAATCCACCATGAAAGTCCCTGGATCTTTCCTCCCAACTATGGGCCTCATTCTGACCTTGGCGGTCTTTTCGCAAGACCGCCGAGTTACCGCCGCGGTGAAGACCGCCGACCGCGGCGGTATGCCGCTGTGCGCATTCTGACCGCTGGGAGCGTTCCGCCGGAAAACCGCCAGCAGCCACACTGGCGGTCGGCGGGAAAGTGGAGACTGGTCAACCTCCACCGCCACGCCAGCAGAACACCGCCCACAGAATTACGACCCACATTTCTGTGTGGTGGTCTTCTGTTGGCGGTCTTCTGTTGGCGGTCACCTCCCCATGGCTCCCGTCGCCTCCCGGAGGACCAACGCACAAGGTAAGTTGATCGTCCGTGAGGGGAGGGGGTGGGGGGGGTGTTGTGTGATGTGGGCGTGCATGGGGGTGTGCGTGTGAGTGTGTAGAGGGGGTGTGTGAGTGCGTGTATGCGGGCGGGGGGTGCTGCTGTGTCTATGGGTAATGTGTGCTGTTCGGCAGGTGCGTGTGTCTGCATGTATGTGTGCGGGTATGTGTCCCCGTTGTGTATGTGTGTGTAGGGGGTGTGTATATGTGCATGTTGGGGGTGTGTGCATGTCGGGGTGCATGTATGTGCATGTCGGGGTGGGGGTGGGGAGGGGGTTCGTACCACCTCTGGGGGGTGGCAGGGGGGTGGAGGGTGTGGGGGGAGGACTTGGGTGGGTAGTGGGGGGGTGGGGGAGACCCCTATCAGTGCCAGGGAAGGAATTCCCTGGCCCCGATAGTGCTTACCGCCATGGTTCGCACGGCGGTTCCCGCCCGCAAGAAACCGCGGCGGTAGGCAGGGTCATAATACCCTTGGCGGTCTTGGGACGACCGCCGGGCCGGAGTGCGCAAACTCCAGCCCGGCGGTCATGACCGCCGTGGCGGTCGGAGTGGAGAAGTGGCGGTCGGTTGCGGCGGGGACCGCCGCGGTCAGAATGCCATTTTTAATACCGCCGGTCTGTTCGCGGTCCGACCGCCGTCTCTCCGCCGACCGCCAGGGTCAGAATGAGGGCCTATGTCTTTTCCAGTCTATTAGATACACCGGCGCCTCCAAGACAAGCCCAGGATCTTACGTTGAGTAGACCTCATAGTGCAGGTCAGACACCAGAGGTTAGACAGGGGCGGGAATGCTAACTGTGTCCCCAGTTCCAAAGGTTTTACCAAAGTTAGGCTGGTAGAACTGAATGGATGCGAAGCAAGGCGGCAAGGCTTTAGACATAGGAAGCTCTGAGGCTGCAGATGTTTGGTTTACATCAACATTCGACTCTGCTCAACATCACTTTTTGCCCGCCAAGCCAGGCCAGTATGAACTACATCTTCACATAAGACAGCGTCACCTCCTTTCAGTCCCAGGAACAGACAAATATTGTGGACTCAGTTGTGGTTGTTTGCAAACTTTCTGCAAGATCTTGGTATACTTCTATTTTGAGAGGCACAGTGATAAATGCAAAAATCATTCATAATAATATATTCCATAGACTTACAAAAATGTGGGTTAGCTATAAATAATTGTTTTTAAATTCTTGGTTTTACAATTCCCACTTTACTGAAGTGTCTGTTTAGACTGAAGCATTAGACCACTGCTTTGGCCAAAATACGTTTTGGGATCATTTAATCACTTCCGCGGGTCGATAGATAACCAGTTTTCTCATAATTCATGGATTGCATATAATAAGGAAAACAAGTTGATAACAATTCATCATTTAACCATAATCCTCATTTGTTACTTACTGTTTCACTTAAGAGACTCAGGACTAAAAAACGTTTAATAAACTCAAAAACAATTATTACATCTTTTACAATAAACATAACTGTAAATGAATGTTATATATTCATTTTAAATGTATAACTAAACGCTACAGCCATATTAACTTAATTTTGAAACAATATTTAAATAACGTAAATATGATGCATTAAATTAAATTATTTTTCTGAAGTTTAAATTAAAATTAATTCCTACCTAAAGTAAAACAAGTAATTGTGTTAGTATGTGTTAATAATTATTAAGAGTGATGGATAGAATTAATATAATTTAATGTAATTACATTGTAATATCATTTATTGTTACATTAACCATTAAATTCAGAAAGGTAATTCATAATTGACTTAAAATGCATACTATGTTTACACATTATTTTAAAAATGGAATTATGTTGATTTATGTTTTAACTGTTTAAAAGTTTTAAATTTATTTTAAGTTCCTAAATCCATTATTTTCTATAAGAAGAAATGATTGTACCAGTTGTTGTCATTTATAGTTCAAAATTGGCTCCAACCTGTTTTCATGGGGTGAAAAGGAATAAGTCTACAAATCTGAGTAACTTTACACTCAGATTTTGTGACTAGCCAAAAGTAGTAAAGTTATGCAAAAGTGTAGGAGGAAATTACATGTGTAGATTTTCTCTCAACAGTAATTTATAATTGTGAATTTCCCTGTTTGGGGCTTTCTTAAAGTACAGTGGGAAGGCCTCCATCCTACTGTGATGCCTCAGCTATACTGCTGCTGACCCCACTCCCCAATTTCTTTGTGTTCAGTTTCCCGATGCTCTGGTGAGGCATGTCTGACAGAATAGATTTGCCAACTTGTCAGGTTAACTTTCAGCAAAAACGTAATTCTGGGTTGGTTCACTAGTGCTCATTTATTGCACTTACATTAAAACACTTCTAGAGGCAAAAAAGCAGATTTCCCTAGAGTCATTATAATCGCAAAACTGAATTTTTAATCCATGCAAAGATCCTACAATACCAAAAATGCAGAACTGGCTGAGGTTAATGAATGATTTGCCCTCAATGAAAAACTACAAATCATACAAAGAATGTTTTCGTTGATTTTAAAGCTAAATACAGCTCTTTATTTGCACAATAGGACTGTACTAAATATAATTTTTATTTTAAAACATGATTCCTTTTCCTGTCCCTTTGTAGTCATTCCTAATTTTGTCTTTACTAGAAACAAAATCAAGATGATACTTTTCTGTTATCTTGATATTCTATTCATTATCTTCTAAAACATTTAGCACAAAATAAAAATGTAAATAAACAAAGGTCAAACAGCATTGTATTACATGCATATAAGTCAGATTTCATGTGAAAAGCTGTTTTGCTTGGGACTCTCTGTACTAAATTGATAAGTCCACTGCCTCTCATTCATGAATCAAGTCGTAGCCATCATGCAGGCCAAGCATCTGGACTATTACTGCACTGCGTTCTGGTGTAGGTAATACTATTGATGGTAGCAGATAGCTCTTCTTTATTATTCTCCAGTTCAGAGCCCCATTGTAAATGCACACTCTCAGGTCACCATATTTCTCAGGGACAAAAAACAGTGGTGTTGCCACAGGTTACTGAGAGTAACAAATAAAAAGGTTGACAAGATATTGACAGCAGTTTGTTTTTCTTCTCCGCTCATTGATTACTCATATCCCTGGGGTCCCAAATCAATGTCGTAGTTGTATCGTCTGTTTAGAAAGGCTAGGAGGGATATAACCTCTTTTGAAAAAAACATGGGCTTTGGCCTCAAGTAACATAACTCAAAAATAATTGACAGAATTCAAATATTTCTTGTCTTCATAACATAGGATGGATTTTTCAGAAAATGTATGGCTTGCTTGTCAATCCTATGATGTCAGATAGACTGACAAGGATTGTGAGGTGTCAGTAGTAGTGTTGCTCAATTGGTTGGAGTATTTCCTCCCTGAATGTAAGGTTAGAGGTGAAGTGGGAAAGAAATCAACTAAACCTGTGGTGGTTTAATGCTGGTGCTGCCAATATCATGCCTGTCTCCACTTCTCTTTAATACCCAGAGTCACTCTCTCCAGCAGCTCCAGTTGAACCTGAGAATCAGTTTATAAAACTATGCTCGTGTGACTCATATAGTGCATTGTATGTTGGATTATCAATAAAAATTATCTGAAATACATATAACAGTCTAAATATTGTTAAGAAAAATAGCGATCCATTGACTGTAAATGTTCTAATATTAACTCCAATGGAGGGATTTTTTGATAAATGATACATAGGACACAATATTCCTGTGAGATAATATGTAGACCGTGAAAACAACTAATTGATATAATGCTTAAAACTCAGTTCGTAGCAAACGTCATACCCAAATGATGGCTTTTGGACAGGCATGAGAGGACAACTTAGATGAGAAGGTCACTCGTCATCGGACTGCTTTCAGTGCTGTTTTCAAATCCAAATAAGTATTGCCTGAAATTAAGATGGAGAGCATTGACATCCATCAAAGTGGGAATATAAGTAAGAGAGTCAGTAAGGTGTGATTGGTGTTCTGTTACATCCTCAGGTAGTTGTAGGGTCAACCGGTTATCATCTGCTTAGACAGAGAAGCTCAGTCTAAAGGATCTAATTAGAAATGCAACTGATACAACATAAATACTAAACTGCACATCCTGATTGCTGACTCCTATGTTAAAATAGTTAGACTGTGCACAAACATACAAGCATTTAAGGCCATCTTTCTGGAGCCCCAATAAGGTCCACCTAAATGGCTGCTTTGGCCAAATTTCCAATATGGAAATCATGCTGCATTTTTTCATGACTGTTTGCTACTTTTATGGGACGTTATTCATCCAGGTCTGTGAAGGATTACCTACAGTGCTCCAAACCTCACCAGGGGTTGGTACGCCAATCAGTTTGACCTGAAGTCCTACTTCTGCACAAGAATATGTTGTTCAAGATTAAAGTGACTGCTTTTCATCCAGTATGCCTAACTCCTCTCAAGGGCTATCTCTTACAAAGACAGCAATTAGCATGGTGCCTGACTAGCCTGCCCTATCATCCCCAAACGATTTGAGCCATATTCCAGAATGGGTCTGCTCCTATCATGTGTGACCTTGAAGGGAGATGTTTGGCTATGCATATCCCCTGTGCAGGGCTTCAAAGACCTGGGGCCCCATATTAGATTACTAAAACATTGTTGCTTCCAGCTGAATTTGAGATATTGACCGCAATAAGTACTTGATGGAATGTTTACCCAGGTCAAAATGTTGTTGCCCACTTTTTGATGGATACCCACAGTTTGGAGTATTCATCACCCCTCTTTAAACTATGACATTTGGCGTCAAAGGACAATGCTGGTGCAGACCAATTCACTTTTCCTTCACCATAAGTACATGTAGGTCAAGGCCCCCGTTTTCATTCTCAGAAAGGTTTTCCAGTACAGTCTGAATTAATCTTCAGTACTGTCTTTCAAAGTTACATTTAATGACAAAGAAGTGACAAAGATCATTTCACTTTCTGTTTTGGAACTGACACTGTGCCAATTGGGCCAGTTTCTACCTGCACTATTTCATTTTGCATTCTCACCAAGAACACCATGAAACCATGGCTACTTTCTAGGCTGTGACCCCCCCCCAGTTTCATTCTGATCCTTCTGTCTAAACAAGATTCCAGTGACATGATGTCAACATGTTAATACACTTCTTTAGAAATAAGATGAAGTAATAGAATAAATAAATACTTCTTTCAGAAGAGATAGCAGGCAGTAAATATATGCACACAAGACAAGCAATGTGGGTATGCTATTATACAATTTAGCACTAAGCCCATATATATACTGACTAAAAGTGGTTATCGTACACATTTTAAAACCACGTTTACCCCATAATATTTAATCAAATAATAAAGTACTGTAGCATTTGTACAGCTCCTATACTCTTTCAATGATCTAAAGTGCTACTGGCCTGCCATATCTGTGTCTACTCCATTTGTGTGTGCCATGGACTATATAGTGAGAGTTTATAGTGTGGTCTGCCAAGGAAAAGTTGGGTTTCATCTGTGTATTTCAGAGAGGTGCTTAAATCATGTCACAGTGAACTTTTGGCTACACAAGATAAAAGAGACAGACATGACAGAGATATGGTTGCACTGCAGATACTTACCATCATCTGGGTTATTGAGTAAGCTCCCAAGCTAAATGTATGATGTGGGTTTTACAGTTCGTATGTGTGATCCATGGACGTTTAAGAGAGGTGCTACATTCATGACATTTGATCAGCAATGGTCAGGAGCAGAGCGAATCAGGAATGAAGAATCCTGGTTTGAGACTATAAATGACATTTGCATTGGAATAATGTAGGCAGAGGAATGCATCTGAGAAGTCTGTATTGATCAGTGTGTTATGCAACAGAAATCAAGAGGCATAACTTGGAAAAGTACAGCTTGGCATTCTGTGGATGAAAACTCTATGTAGATATAGGTTAATGAGGAGTTGTTGAGAATGAAGGCTGCTTTGCTTTAAGCTGTCTGGAGCCTGCTTTTATCCCTTAGAGGCCAGCCTTGCTGCTGAGCTCTGCATCTGCATCTTCACCTGAACCTAGGATTACCAGACTTGGCTTGCTAGCCTCTTGTTCAGAGCCATAGAAAATCAAAAGGCTTCCATCATCTTAAACCCACACCTGGCCCCAGTCTGAGTCAGAGTCGCAAACCCCAAAGAGGTGACCCACCAAACATGGACCCTTTGTTCTGGTGCTAAAGGTACCCAGATGGCCAAATCTCAAACCTGAGGATTTAGAACATTTTTTGGCCAAAAACAGCTTCCCCACAATTTTCTTCTCCACAGCAGTTAATACTTTTCGGTGGTCCTTCTCCAAAGAGGTATCCGCCTCATGAAACTGTCATCGGCTACAGCCCTCTGCCTTGTCCCACTGGGGTTTCTCAACCTCATTTTGAGAGTCTTAGATACTGACTTAGAGTTTGTCAGGTGGGGTTATTCTGTCACAAACATGATGGATGTCACCTCCGCCATTTTACAATTCCATTATGTCCCTTGGACATTGTAATACAGCCAGCTGGATATCCATCACGTTTGTGACAGAGTAACCGTCTGCCAAACTCTAAAGCAGGCCCTAAGTCTGAATGTAGAAATCTCCCCAAATTGGGCCCAAGGCTATCTGACAATGCTCCCTTCTTGGCACCTCCTACACCCTTACCCCCCTTAATTACCTCCTGAGATCATTTTTGACTGACTGGGCCCAATCTACATCTTGTACCCAAACCACGCTCCATTGCAGTCAACCATATTTTTCATCTTTGGCACGGATTGCGCAACAAGATGTCTGTGGTTGGTGCTTTGATCATTTAGTCGCTTGTTTTCACTATAAATTATTATGATTTACTGTATTTTTCTAAACTGGTTTGATATTTTTCTTGTGTTGTGTTTTAACTTTATTGCTGTTTGTGTGCTGCATATATACTTTACACATTGCTTCTCAAGCAATTTTGACTGCTTTTTGTGCCAAGCTGCCCACTGGTAAGCCCAGGTAAATTTAGTTATTTTTTGTGGTTCACTACCCCATCAACCCACAACTCAACTACTCATAATGAGGAACAAAAGGCACAAGAGGAAGCATAGGAAATGGGTTTACTGACTGAAGGGATTGAAATCCTACTCAAGGAGCAACCACAATTCATGGTGGGGTGAAATACCAGCAAACTCCAAATTAACCTGTGCTGAACCCTCATATCTTGGCACAGCGCTGAAACATTATTTGTTCAAATATAGGAACTAAGGGATATCTGATAAAACCTGCCGCCTCTTCACCTTCTCTGGATGATAAGCGTTGGGACACTCTGCGTAGCTGAACGTTACATAAAAGCCATTCATTCATTTATTCATTCATTCATTCACTCACAAACTAATCAAGACTTAACTTAGAGGCAATGTGCTCAACACAGTCCTTTATGTCCTTGGTGCGAGGTACATGCAGCGTTGCTTTGTGAGACTTCTCACGGTTTGGCATCAGTGCTGATGAAGCTGTACAGCAAGGCTTTGCGATTCCAGTGAGCCTGCAGTGAAGCTTGACAGGGCTTTGTGTTGCTGTGAGTCAGTTCAGATGAAGCTGTATGGTGAGGATTTGCATGCCATTTTATTGCTCAGTGTTGATTCAGATGAGCTTTCCATCTGTGCAGGGGGGCTTTGTGAGGGCTTCCCGTTGCTTCATGTCAGTTTTAATGGGGACAACAGATAGGCTGGTAGACCACTTCCAGGCCCACTTCCAAGGGTGAATGAGTAGGTGTGCACCACTTGGGGGGCAGGACTCATGGCAGGTCAAGCCTAGGTGCAGAGTTCAAGCGATTTGGAGCTTTTTGTCTCCGAGGCTTTCATTAGTAGGCCAGCCAATCAGCTCCTGGAATCACTCTGGTGGTCCTAGGTTCAAGATGCCGGTCCAGTACTTCACACTTTTACAACAGGGCAGCAGAGTAGCAGCGCAGCTGAGCAGCAGCCATTCCTACAATAAAGCAGCACAGCAGTCCTACTGATTCTTTCACAGGTTGAGAGGTGTAATAAATAGTTGTGTCTGGGGTCCAATATATATATATATATATATATATATATATATATATATATATATATATATATATATATATATATATATACACACACATATACACATATATATATATATATGCATATATATATATATACATATACATATATATATATATATATATATATATACATATACATATACATATATATATATATACATATACATATACATATATATATATATATATATACATATACATATACATATACATATATATAGATATACACATAGCACACTCTCAACAGGTTGCAGTTTATTTTGGAAAGCAGCAAGGCCAGTAACATTCATAGAATTCTTTACACATTTTCCAGGCCTTACGTGTTTCAGACATCTCGTCCTTGGCCACAGGCCAAATGCTTGGGTTGAGCAAATGATTGGAGGCACCTGATTACTTGATTAAATGCTCTGGTGATTTTCACAATGCATCCTGGTAGTGGTAGTCCTGCACATTTATAGTACATCTTTAGTAGACAATCATTTCTGCCTTAGTAAGTTGCTGCAGCCAAACACACATTAAAGCACATTTAAAAACCTTAGTAGGTGAATTCAAAGCACAGTTACCGAGTATATATATATAAAACAGGCCGGGTCTAGTGGATTAGTGGACCAAGGCATGCATTGTAGGAACCTGTGTTCAACCTCATGGTTCAAATCCCAGCAGGTCCATTCAGCCTTTCATCCAAAATTCTGAGGTCGATGAAATGAGTACCATTGATTTGGGTAACAATAAACATCTGTTATTCAGTGTCTAGATACCTACGGGTTAAGTGTGCTTTACAAATACACATTACGTTGTGGCAGTCAACGCTAGGTAGTTATAGTTAGGGCCTAATTTTCTATAGAAAAAGCCGCTTTTTTGCCTGCCTATAACTTTGTCACCGCTTGACGAAACCTCATGAAATGTTCCCAAAAAAGTAGACAGTCATGTGAGCTGCTGCCTGCAATATTTGATCTGTCAAGCGGGTGTTCAGATAAATGGGGGTGAAATTCAGAGTGTTTCCAATGTTAATTTCCATAGGAAACATTGAACAATGATAGTGCAAAAACCACTGGCCAGAATTACCAAAATTTGGCAGAAAGTTAGCTCTTGGTCCAGCCCATTTTGTTATTTGGTGTAAATCCATTCAGTAGTTTTTGAGAAATTTAAGGAAATCTGAATTTGTAAATCTAGGTATGTGAAGGATTCTCTATCCCTCCCGAACTCATGCTGAGATCTGATTGACGGTCAACACTTCAACAAGGAAATGTTGGCAGCCGAGTCCTAGGAAAAAATATATAAAAAAGGAATTTGCAATTCAATAGGTCTCGCATTAGCAAGAGTTATAGCTGTTGACGTTATATGACAATCTCACCTCATAACTATTTAGCCAAGCAGCACATTAAGGGCCAGATGTAGCAAAAATAATAATTGCGACTCGCATTTTGCAAGTCGATGCGACTCGCAAAATGCGAGTCGCAATTTAGTATGCCAGGAAATTAACCGGTTCGATATTGCGACTCGCAGCCGGACTCGCAACGCTGTGTGCGAGTCCGCAGATAGCGAGGTCGCTGTTTGCGAGTGTGCAAAAAACGAACTCGCAATTAGCGAGTGGTTGTCGCTAATTGCGACTTCCTTCAAAATTGCTTGCAGGTGCAGCAGAACACTTCAGAAAGCACACCAGAACACTCTGGAAACACTTCCTGGCACATGATGATGACATCACAGCCAGGAAGTTTACAAATACACCTGGGAGGAGGCTGGACCACACCCTTTTATAACTGCCAGTCTTCACACTGAACAAGCAGCAGCAGCCATGGAGGGAACCCCACGAAAAAGGAAAATGAAATTTTCTGAGAGGGAGCTTGAGGTGCTGACCAAGGAATGTTGTCAGCACCATGATGAGCTCTTTGGGAGAGCAGCCCTTACTGTTCCTGAGGCCACCAACAAGAAAATCTGGCAGGAAATGCAAGAAAAAATAAATTCCCTGGGTGTCAGCCACAGGACAATTGAGGACATAAGGAAGAGGTGGTATGACCTCCGCTCCTGGACCAAGGAGAGGGTGGCAGAAAGGCTCCGGGAGATGAGAGGCACTGGAGGGGGACCATCATCTGTGCCACCACCCACACCCCTTGAAGAAAGGATTGAGGACACATTTGAGGCGGAGGCAGTGTGTGGATTTGGGGACCTGGACACCTCAGAGCCCAGCACATCAACCGGTGAGTACCATGTGATAGGCCTGTACCCCTAGCAATGTCATACCACACCCACCATGTACACAGGTGCATGCACAACCAAATTAGCTCCATTTCAGGGTAGAAAAAGCCAGAATGATGCATTTTGGGAAATGTAGTCAAATAGGCAGGTCATAGGCAAATGTTTATTAGCAATTGTGCAATAGATACTAGACACTGACAGTGTGTTCCCCATGTTCCACAGGTCTCCAGCAAGACACCCCCAACACCCCAAGCACCCAGGCCCAGGAGGACACCCCAGGACCCTCCAGCACCCCCACTTGCACAGTCAGCAGCATCCCTGCAGTGGTAACGCCTGCTGCAACAACAACGCCAGGAGCTGCCCCAGCAACAGCCAGGGAGGATACAGGTGGGAGCACAGGGCAGCCACCACTGCGCAGGCGTCGCAGGGCAAGAGCATCTGGATCCCGGATACTTCCTCCAACCAGCAGTGAGGCACATCTGCTGCGGGGTCAGCGCCTGCAGAACACAATATTGGGCAGGATTAGTGGGGTGCTGCACCGCTTTGTTAGACACAACCATGCAAGCATGCAGCACCTCAACAGACGCATGGACCTGATGTGCCAGAACACTGGGGACATTGCCTTTGCCATCAGGGAACTGGCGGCCGGACTGCTGGGCCAGGCAGAGGCTGGGCGGCGCAGAGATCGCCAGATTATGCTAAGACTGGACAGGATGGCCACATCGATCGGCAGGCTAGCCATCAACACAACAGGCCTGTCGAGGAGGACAGTTGGCCTGCAAATAGAGATGGGCCATTTTGCTGGGGATGTTGCCAGGGGCCTGGGACGTCTCACACATATAATAGAACAATGGAGACACGGGAGATGTCGAGGGCCACCGGGGAAACACCCCAAGATAGTGAGGAGGGCTCCACAGTGAGCAGTGTATCTGCCACTGACAGTAGGGTGCTAAGGAGTGGGAGGCAGAGCACCATGGACGCAGCAGGGTGCAGCCAGGCTGGCAGGAGGGGCAGGAGATGTTAGAGAACAGCCCGGAGAAATAAAAGTGGCACATGGCGTTAATGTGCCACATGACTGGTTGGCATTTCCCTGCCCATGGACAATTTCATCTTGTATATAGTTCATTCATTACATTATTAAAACAGTTATTTTTCTTCCACTTAACAAAAGGAGTGTTTGCTTAATGGGTGAGTATGGTGGGAGTTTACACGTACCGTTCACAATATTGCGTTGCAATGTGTTCCCGTCTCAGTCTGCCTTGATTAGCTAGACTCCTATCCCCATGATGGCGGTGTGGTTGTTCTTGCTCTTCCTCATCAGGATCTGGGTCTGCAGGGGTGAGAGGTAGCCCACGTCGGGTGGCTATGTTGTGGAGGATGGCGCATGCGACCACAATTTTGAAGGCGGTAATGGGTGTGTATTGGAGGGCGCCTCCACTGCGGTGGAGGCATCTGAATCTTGCCTTCAAGAGTCCGAAGGTGCGCTCGATCAGGTTCCTGGTCCTCTTATGCGCACTGTTGTATTGCCTCTCAGATTCATTACTTGGTGTTAAAAACGGAGTCATGATCCAAGGCCTTAGAGCATATGCACTGTCACCTGTTGGGCACAAAAGTACACTGTTAGTAAGTCCAGATAGTCGTGCACAGTGACTTGTGTGTATGTCTGCAAGTGTCTGTGGCTCTACCTAGGAGGTATCCGTCTCCAAATTCCCCACGTTCCAGGCGTTGATGTATCCCACTATGTCTAAAAATGTATGAGTCATGGGTACTGCCTGGAAACTTAGCTACGATGTCCGTGATGACGTAATGGGCATCACAAACAACCTGTATGTTGAGTGAGTGGGTACACTTTCTGTTGCGGAAAATATGTTCCAGATTAGCAGGGGGGCATGTTTGAATGTGTGTCCCATCTACACATCCAATGACATGGGGGAAGTGGGCAATGCGGTAAAAGTCCAGCTTGGTGCTGTTGATTTCTGCCTCATTCCTTGGTAAGTATATGAACTGAGACCTGTGCGCTACTAAGGCATCTAGGAATGCCCTGAGGAACCTTGACACTGCACTTTGGGATAACCCACCTGCCACGGCAATGACCCCCTGATAGCTCCCTGAGGCCAAGAGGTGCAGTGCGCATAGTACTTGCACATGCGTAGGGATGGCGCAGCCACGCAGAGTCTTGTGTTCTAGCTGTGGTTTAAGTAATTCTATTAATTCTAGAATGGCTGCGCTGCTAAGGCGGTATTTATCATAGATCTCCTCTTCAGTTTGCTGGAAAAGTGTCTGCCTGGTTCTATATATCTTCTCCTGTCTGTGGCCCCTCCTCCTCCTCTGCTGGGCTGCGTAGACTCTCCTCCTCACTGCTATCAGGTATATGTCCGCCATCTTGAGTAACCCAGATGCCTTCTGGGTCTCCTTTTATACTTTGGTAATGGTTACCACCTGCTCTGAGTTAGTGGTAAATGCGACATGCAAACTGGACTTTTTGCGACTAGTCGCAATTTGCGAGTTGCAATTGCATATGGGTTGCGACTCGCAAATTGCGACTCGCAATTTGCGGGTCGCAACGGATGCGACTCGCAAACGGGTCCCATCGCTTTTTGCGAGTCGGAAATGGGCTTTTTGCATCCCATTTCCGATTTTGCGCTGTCGCAAATTGCGAATCGGCCCGTTTGCGAGTCGCAAACGTTTGCTACATCTGGCCCTAAATCTTTATCAGAAATACACTGCCTTTGTGCATTCCTTCATACACTTGGCATTAGACTGTAATGGTCCAAACAGCCCCTAAGGAGCACCACATTAAAAATAGTATTTTGAAGAAACATGGTCATGTAACCATATAGTCAGCCCTTAGAGGGCATAATGACATGAAAAAAGAATCGTAAAGAACATTTCAGTGTAACCATATAATTAGCCCCTTGAGGACATAATGTATAATACATTTACAGGCCTAGCAGGCCTTTTATGTAACTGTGGAGTCAGTAGCACAAGGGTGCAGTGGCGCAGTTAGTTACTAGATGTCCCCGTACAATCAACAGCAGAAGTTGCAGTGCCATTGGTCGTTACTAGATGTCCCAGTACAGTCAACAGCATAAGGTGCAGTACCACTGGTCATGGCTAGATGTCCCTGTAGAGTCAACAGCAGAAGGTGCAGTACCACTGGTTGTAGCTAGAAGTCCCTGTAGAGTCAAAGGCACTCAGAGTACAGTGTCACAGAACTCTGCCAAAAGTTCTTCTGACATCAAAAGCTTAGAATATCCCCCAAACCCAGACATGGCTGGAGAAGTACCACGTCCACAGACAAATGGTTGGAATATTTAGCCATGCAGCACATTAAGCCTTTATCAGAAATAAACTGTGTTTGTGCATTCCTTCACACACTTGGCATTAGACTGTAATGGTGCGAACAGCCCTTACAGACCATTTTGAAGAAACATGGTCATGTAACGCTATAGTCAGCCCCAAGAGGGCATAATCACATCTAAACCAGTATTAATAGGAATGATTGACAATTGGGTGTTTTAGGACACATTTCCAGATAATATTGGTGATCAAAATGATAGCATATTAAAATACAACGCTCAAAGTTTATTTTATACAGCTCAACAATTGCAGCAGATTGACACAATAAGCTCCTGTACATTATGACACAGTTGATTCTTTTGATTATAGCAGTTAAAGCAATGTGGTCAGACCAGGGCAACAGAGATACATGTTCTAGTGACTTCATTTAGAATTTGAAACTTGTTTCTGAATCCCATTGGTGTCACATGCCAACATTTATAATCATCAGAAACTGGCTTGGTCTTCCCTTTTTGGAGGTGTCTGCAGAAGATTAATCTAATGGTCTGAGAAAATTAATTAATAGCAAAAATAGTGTACGTGCAACCATGAGATAGAGAAGCCGCTGCGTTGCAGAAGAAATTGGCATGAGATCGCACTGGTAAAATAGAGCTTCTTTTGTCAAATCTAATATGGGCATAATAATTTCCCTTCAATACGCGTAAAAACGAAGCTAATTTTTAAATTACTAGTAGTGTATTGACGGCACGTCACAGTTATTTTTGTTAAATTTTTCCATGAGTAACCTTTGCGAAAAAACGTTTCTTATTTATGCTTATGATAGGGAACTACTGCTGCCAATTTGCTTGACAGAACATGTAATTAGGGAGTGAAGTTACAAAATATTAGTCATGGTGAGGCAGCATTTGCTTTTAAAAGAAACAAAATAAATGATGGATGGGGAAGGGTTGATGGGTAGGGAGAAGTCCAAGGAAGAGGTGAGGCTGCTCGATGGTAATGAAGATGGGCGGCAACAGGCTCTGGACCATGTGATAAACTGTGTCTAAAGGCATGTGGGTATCAGCTACTGCCATTCTCAATGCTGGTGCAGAACTTTTCACGCACCACACCGAACACTCTCAAACATAGCGCTTACCTGGTCTCGCACAGCGTTCAGCACCCCCAATAATAAACAGACACCCTGAGAGTGCTACATAGTTTTACAACACTAACAGCTACAAAACTAGACCGGAACATGGAATTCATGAATGTAAATTTCTAGGATTTATCGGCGCCTATTTTAAGAGTAGAGACCGCACACGTCAAGCATCCGTTTGCTGGAACTTGGGTGCGAACAGACCACGGCGGTGGGGGGGGGGCGGGGGGGGATGTTCAGTATACAGAAACGGCACTTGTGTACTAGGAGAAAATGAAAATCCCCTTGACACATCGTCATTGGTGCTAGAAAAAAGACTACGCATAGAAGACCAAATGATGCTCTTCTCAGGCACTTTCTTCACTCTCTTAAGAGGAGTGCTCCAATTATTAGTCATGCAGAGGCCCCCTCTAACCTAGTGTGACCCAGAAGACCTGGGCCGAGAGAGCACACCATTCTGAGTGTTTTGGTGATGGTCTCATTGTCCTAGGACCGCCACAGACTGAGTTATAGGCAAAAAGTGTTGTAAAAGGAATGCCCTTCGAAGCATTATGGGGTGAGCTTCCTCAAGTGCAGTGAATATTGTGATATCCTCTCTCCCTCTGTGCAGGAAGTGCCACTGTTGAGGATTCACTACCTGGGTCGATTTCATGCTATATAAAGTAACAAAAAAATATACAAATGTACAAAACACACACACACACAAGACACAACTACATGTATTTACTGATTATGTTAAGTAAGGAACAAGTGAAGGGCAAACGCGGAAAACAAACGTGCATGAACACAAGTGCTTACTGGCAACAATATTCAGCCCAAACAACAGAAAAACAATCCATGCGTAATTAAACTTTACTTGGCTAGTGCTCTTCAGCCAAGAACAGGAAGTGACATATCAGCTGCCAAACCAGTTAGGAGGCAGCAAAGTAGAGCAACACTGCTTCAACCTCTGGTAAGCGGCAGGCAGCAGTAGGCAGGAGCAAAGTCCTTTACTCACTCCAACAGGACTTGTAGAGAGCACATGCAAGATGTCTAAGCGCAACTTAAAAAAGAAAAGGGAGCTGAGTACAGATACCCTGACTTCTTAGCTCTGGTGGTGGGGTCCCCTGCAGGGCTGAAAAGCTTTTTTTGTTTTTTTTAATTTTTGCCCGGATGCACAGGGGATCCGGTGAAAATTTTAAAATAAAGGAAGCGCAGGCACCCATGCTTCATTTCTTTTAAGCCCCCAGATGGGCCAAGTCCCAAAGGTAATTATAACTCGTGCCCCTGCCATGCATAATTGTTTGTTCAATATTTTGACTGCTAATGTTTCATGTATATTTTTAATGATGCTGCAGAACGTGTCATTAGTGCTACAATATCTGGGGTCATTAACAGTGCATGGGAGGGCACGTGTTATAATTATCTTAGGGAGCAAGTTATAGTTACTTGAAATAATTCTAACTCATAACAGCAAATTTCTATGGTTTAGTACAAGTAAATTCTATGTTTTCCAAAATGTTGTTTCCTAACTATAAGGTTCCTGTTACCTTTGTTTTTTTCCAGTGAATTTCTATGTTTTTTTAAATCTAAAGTAATTTTAATTACTATACATTAATCCAACCACCACCTTTGGCTGTGTGCATCAGTGGTTGGCCCCATATAACCACACAACCCTATGCCATGCACAGCCTTTGGCAATGCGTAGCTGAGGATGGCCACTGGTCCTGACCTGCAGCCAGACCCTGCAGCCAAGCCCCTATAAGCACCTAACACTGTTTTGTTTTTTACCCTCTATTTCTGCCTTTTTAAATCGTTTCTTGCCCTGTGCTTGTGGCCCTCTTTCTGTTTTTGCACTGTGATTCTCTGCCCATTTCTTGCCCTCTGTTTCTGCCTTTCTGATCATTTCTTGCCTTCTGTTTGTGCAACTGTGGCTGTTTTTGCTCATTTCTGGCCCTCTGTTTGTGCCTCTTTGTTTCCTGCCCTCGGTCTGTGCCTCCCTGCCCATTTCCTGCTAGTTTCTTGCCCTCTGTTTGTGCCTCTTTGCCCGTTTCTTTGCCTCTGTGTGTATCTCTCTCTCTGCCCGTTTTCTGCTTGTTTCTTGCCCTCTGTTTGTGCCTTATTGTTCGTTTCTTCTCCCTGTTTGTGCCTTTCTGCTTGTTTTATGCTTGTTTCTTGCCCTCTGTTTTTGCTTTTCTCCTCATTTCTTGCCCTCTGTCTTATGCCTCTCTGTCCATTTCTTGCCCTCCATTTTGTGCCTCTCTCTCCATTTCTTGCCACATGTTTCTGCCTTTCTGCTCATTTCTTTCTTCTGTTTCTACCTTTTTGCTCGTTTTATGCTAGTTTTTTGCTCTTTGTTTCCTATGACAGAGGTAGGCCTCGAAATAGTGAAAAATGAAATTAAGGCCCATATTTATACTTATTTAGCGCCGCATTTGCATCATTTTTTGATGCAAAATTGTCTCAAACTTACAAAATGTTTTGTAAGTTTGTGCTGCTTTTGCCTTAACAAATGACGCAAAGGCGGCGCTAAAAAAAGTATAAATATGGGCCTAAGTGTTTTTCATTACCAGGACATGTGAAACTTAAAATAACATGTCCAACTTTAAATAAAACTACAACCTGCCCTATGGGCTGTTTAGGGGCTACCCTAGGTATGATATATATTTGCTAAAAAGGAAGGTTTAGGTCTGGCAAAGGGTTTATTTTGCCAGGTAGGGAGGGCAGTTTAAAACTGCACACACAGACTGCACTGGAAGGTCAAGACGTGTTTAAAAGGGCGACTTAAGTGGGTGGCACAATTAGTTCCCAGGCCCATGAGTAAAAATTAATTTACAGCCCCTATGTACAAGTACTACCACTTTACTAGGGACTTATGCATAAAGTAAATGTGCCAGTTGGGTATAAGCCAATTTTAAAATGTTTAAAGCAGAGAGCACATACACTTAACAGTGCAACGAAAACGGGATCACAAAACAGGATGGTGAAATCAAAATGTTTGAAGATAACCCTGCAGAAAGAGCCAACTCTAAGAGGAAAGGATGTTGCAAGAGGAAGTATGATCGCACAACACACTGAAAGGCACAGTTCAGCAAAACTACTTATTATTAAGTGTCAAGGAAGTCCAGCCATGTGTGGCAACTCATTGGAAGGTGCACCTTCCCCAACCTACCAATCTCATAGCATCTGTGAGGTCCACCCAGTAGAGGTATATGTAGCATACTGGAAGGCACATCTTCTCAAAACTAGAAGTAGCCCTAGTATAACCCACAGGTGTTAATTATAAAAAAATTACCTGTGCAGTATTACTAAACAAAATTAACCTATACGGCATGCTAATACAATAAAAAATGGCAATTTTCTCAAGCCTGTGTGCTCCTCAGGGCCAATGATGGGCTCTGCTCTCTGGCTGTGGTTTAGAAAATGTTTTTTCTCCCTTTCCTTTTCAACAGTGAATGCTTGTAGACTGCAAGAGATAGGACTTGATTTTAGGGTTTGTTAGAAATTGGGTCTTTGATTGGCAGTCAGGTTACCCCCTGTCCAAGCAAGGACCCTCACTCTAGTCAGGGTAAAAGAGAATCACCCTCAGTTAACCCCCACTCACTCCCTTGGTAGCTTGGCACAAGTAGGCAGGCTTAACTTCAGAGTCTAGGTGTAAAGTATTTGTACCAACACACACAGTAACTCAGTGAAAACACTACAAAATGACACCACACAGGTTTAGAAAAATAAGAAATATTTATCTAAACAGAACAAGACCAAAACAACAAAAATCCAACATACACAAGTCAAGTTATTAATTTTAAAAGCAAAAGAGTCTTAAATCCTTTAGTAACCAGTAAAAACACTGTTAGCGTTGAAAAGTACCTGGGTAGCGTCAAAATAACAAGCACAGGCGAGTGTGCGTCGAAAAAGGTTAGCGATGTGTTGATTTCTCACCCGCGAGCGAGACCGTGCGTCGTTTCTCCTTCTCCGGTCAGGTCAACGTACATCGTTTTTCCTCTCCCCAGGAGAGCGATGCATCGATCTGGGCAGGCACTCGGGTCCGGGCAGGCTTTGCATTGTTTTTCCGTGCCCAGCAAGGTTTGCGTTGAAAATCCTGCCACACGGTATCAGCAAAACCGTGCTTTGTGGGTTGCAACATTATCAGCCTCTGTCAGCGGATGTGGTGCGTCATTTCTCCAGCTGCGTGCGTCAATCTTCCAGCCGCGATGCCGGTGGATCATTGATTTCTGCCGCGAAGCCAGCAGTGCGTTGATTTTCGGCCGCATCTCGGAAGGTGCGTTGAAATTCTCCCCGCATGGCGGCCGGTGCGTGAAGTTTCAGTCTTGGTCTGCCAGCTTCACCGTTCAAGGCCCCAGGAACTGGATAGGGCACTACTTGACAAGGCAGGAGTCTCAGCAGAGAGTCCAGGTGCTGACAGGAGAAGTCTTTGATGGCCGTGAGACTTCAACAACAGGAGGCAAGCTCAGGACAAGCCCTTGGAAATTTCTTCACAAGCAGGAATGCACAACAAAGTCCAGTCTTTGTCACCTTGTACAGGCAGAAGCAGCAACTGCAGGATAGCCCCACAAAGCACAGTCACAGGCACGGCAGCACTTTTCCTCAGTTCTTCTGCTCTTCTCAGGCAGAGGTACCTCTTGATGTCCAGAAGTGATCGAAAGTCTGTGGTTTTGGGTGCTCTTCTTATACCCATTTTGGCCTTTGAAGTTGGCCTACTTCAAAGGAAAGTCTCTCTTGTTTGTGAAATCCCGTCTTGCTCAGGCCAGGCCCCAGACACACACCAGGGGTATTGGAGACTGCATGGTGTGAGGGCAGGCACAGCCCTTTCTGGTGTAAGTGACCACTCCTCCCCTCCCTCCTAGCACAGATGGCTCATCAGGATATGCAGGCTACACCCGAGCTCCCTTCGTGTCACTGTTTAGAGAGAGGTGCAAACAGCCCAACAGTCAAACTGAACCAGACAGGGAATCCACAAACAGGCAGAGTCACAGAATAGTTTAAGCAAGAACGTGCCCACTTTCTAAAAGTGGCATTTTCAAACACACAGTCTCAAAACTAACTTTACTAAAAGACGTATTTTTAAATTGTGAGCTCAGAGACCCCAAACTCCTCATGTCTATCTGCTCCGAAAAGGAATTTACACTTTAATCATATTTAAAGGCAAACCCCATGTTAACCTATGAGAGAGATAGGCCTTGCAACAGTGAAAAACAAATTTGGCAGTATTTCACTGTCAGGACATATAAAACACATTAGTATATGTCCTAACTTAAACATACACTGAGCCCTGCCCATGGGGATATCTAGGGCCTACCTTAGGGGTGTCTTACATGTAAGAAAAGGGAAGGTTTGGGCCTGGCAAGTGTGTACAATTGCCCAGTTGAATTGGCAGTTGAAAAAACTGCACACACAGACACTGCAGTGGCAGGTCTGAGCTATGTTTACAGGGCCACTAATGTGGGTGGCACAACCAGTGCTGCAGGCCCACTAGTAGAATTTGATTTGCAGGCCCTAGGCACCTCTAGTGCACTGTACTAGGGACTTCCTAGTAACACAAATATGCCAATCAGGGAAATCCAATTACACATACATTTTACAAAGGAGCACTTGCACGTTAGCACTGGATAGCAGTGGGAAGGTGCCCAGAGTAACAAAAACAGCAAAAACAGAGTCCAGTACACATCAAAAACCTGGGAAACAGAGGCAAAAAGTTAAGGGAGACCACGCCAAGGATGAAAAGTCTAACACGGTTGATAGAAGATTTCAAGGGCAAGCCAGTACGGTGACCAGGGGATCAGGAGAATGATATGTCCTCGGATTAGGATTTCAGGAAATGTTAGAAATGGGGTCTCTGGTTGGCAGTCAGTTTGCATTCTGTTCAAGCTGGGACCCTCAAAGTAAGGGAGTTACACTCCTAAGACAATCCCTTGTCATCCCCTTGGTAGCCTGGCACAAGCAGTCAAGCTTATCTCAAAGGTAATGTGTAAAGGATTTGTAACAACACACACAGTAATACAGTGAAAACACTACACAATGGACAGCACACCAGTTTAGAAACAGAAGCAACATTTATCTAAATCATACAAGGCCAAAACGACAAACATTCAACATACACAAATCAAGTTATGACTTTTGAAGTAAAAAGAGTCTTATTCCGTAGAAAATAATGGAAACATTGTTGTTACACAAAGTACCTGGTTTGCATCATAAAATTAAGCCACACCGGCAAGCGTGTGCCGGAAAAGCCAGCAATGTGTTGATTCCTTACTTGTGAGTGAGGCCGTGTGTCGTTTCTTCTCTGGTTAGGTAGGTGATGCGTAGTTTTTCTCTCCCGCAAGAGAGTGATGCATCGATTTCTGGACTGGGCACATCGGCTCGGCGCAGGTTCACATTGATTTTGATGCCCAGTGACGATGCTTGAGAAATACGGTCACACGTGATGGATAACTACACTGTTTGGGGGTTTGCAAAGATTTTAGTAGCTGCAAGCAGGTGTTGTGTCTAAATTTTCTCCACACTGCTTCCTGCACCTGGATTTCAGTCCTTGTTCTACCAGTTCACCTTTCAAGGGCCCAAGGACTGGGTAGGGCACCACTTCATAGGGGAGGAGTCAGCAGAGAGTCCAGATGCTGGCAGAGGAAGTCTTTTATGGCCCTGAGACTTGAAAACAGTAGGCAAGCTCAGTCCAAGTCCTTGGAGACAGTTCACAAGCAGGAATTTACCACAAAGTACAGTCTTTGTCCTCTTTCAGTCAGAAGCAGCAACTGCAGGCAAACCCAGCAAAGCCACAGTAAAGGGGCAGTAATCCTCCTCCAGATCTTCAGATCTTCTCCTTGTCAAAGGTTCCTATTGGTTCTAGAAGTAATCTGAAAATCTTGGGTTTTGGGTCCACTACTTGTACTCCTTTCTGCCTTTGAAGTAGGCAAACTTCAAAGGAAAGTCTCTGTTGTTCACAAGATCCTCCCTTGCCCAGTCCCGGCTTCCGACTCACACCAGGGGGTTGTAGACTGCATTGTGTGAGGGCAAGCACAGCCATTCAGGTGTAAGTGACCACTTCTCCTTCTACTCTAGCCCAGATGGCCCATCAGGATATGCAAGCTACACTCCAGCTCCCTCTGTGTTACTGTCTAGTGGTAATTCACAAATAGCCCAATTGCCAGTTTGACCCAGACAGGGAATACACAAGCAAGCAGAGTCACAGAATGGTGTAAGCAAGAAAATTCCAACTTTCTAAAAGTGGCCTTTTCAAACAGACAATTTAAAAACCAACTTTGCTTAAAGATATATTTTTAAATTGTGATTTCAGGGACCCCAATCTCCACATCTCTATCTGCTCCCAAAGGGAAACAGCACTTAAAAGCTATTTAAAGGCAGCCCCCATGTTAACCTATGAGAGGGATAGGCCTTGCAACAGTGAAATCCAAGTTTGGCAGTAGTTCATTGTTAGGACATGTAAAACACATCAGTACATGTCCCTCCTTTAACATTCACTGTTCCCCGCCATGAGGCTACCTACAGCCTACTTTAGGGGTGCCTTACATATATAAAAAGGGATGGTTTGGGCTTGGCAAGTGTGTTCACTTGCCAGGTCGAATTGGCTGGTTAAAACTGCACACACAGACACTGCAGTGGCAAGTCGGAGCCATGTTTACAGAGCTATTCATGTGGGTGGCACAATCATTGCTGCAGGCCCGCTAGTATCATTTACAGGCCCTGTACACCTCTGGTGCACTTTACTAATAACTTACTAGTAAAACAAATATGCCAATCATGATAAAGATAATTATACATACAATTTACACAGAGAGCACTTGCACTTTAGCACTGGTCGGCAGTGGTAAAGTGCACAGAGTACCAAAACTAGCAAAAACAGAGTTCAGCACACAGTCAAAATATGGGAAGCAGAGACAGAGAAAGACAGGGGAGACTTCGCCAAGGATGCCAGGTCTAACAGCAAGGCTTGTGAACCAGTGGAAGCAAAAGAGTACATAGTTCCAAGCAGAGTGAAACAGGCCTTGATCACAATACAAACAGCCCACTTGTGAAGCTAATGTGCAAATAATTCATTGAGGCCTGTAGATAGAGTTTTACAACAGTAAGGCATGTGGATTCATTCAATTAAGGTCTCAGCCAATCAGAGTGTGGTGCTGCAGCCTATGATCCCGAAACAAACACAGAATGTGCAGGATGAACACAGACCACATCCTTTTATCTCAGGTGAGAGAAAGTGGATGCCTCTTTGAAATCTTCTTTGGTCCAATGATTGCTTCTGGGAAGTAACAGGCTGACCTGCAGTAAAGAAAGCTTTTCTGGCTTCTTATTTCTATTATTTGTTGACTCAAACCAGACAAACTGGACCTGATACATAAGTAATGTAGAGAAGAAGATCAGAGCAATGAGCAACTCATTTACATTCATGGTAGATGAAAGTTCAAAGGAGAAATGGACTCTTACTACCTGAAATAACAAACCACCAACATAGGGCTAAGCATACAAATGGAGTGCCCCAAAGTTTGATACCCGATCCACCAGTCCCACTGTACATGTACATTTAACGCTTTGAATGAAGTGAGACGTTTGCATAATCACTCATAGATTCACCAGGAGGGCCAATAAACATGTTTCCTCTAAAGTTACAGGGAAAAAAGCCATAAGATCATTAAAACATTTGGGTGCTGTGAGACACAGTTGTCTGATAGCGGAAATGTTAGTCTCTCTCTATGTAGAATAACACTTAGGGTGACACATCATCCACAACAGAGGCAAGCACTCTGCTCATGGAACAACATACTAAAATAACTTGTGCGCATGTTAGGGCCCAGGTTGCCAGTCTCCTTAGCAGAAATAAATACCACAGTGGTCAAAAATGACAGATGCCAGACTGTACTGCACCAGTGACCTCTGCCAATACACATCTAAAGGGAAATTAGTGTTTCCCTCAGGTCTGGCATCCCTCCACTTTCTGAAACACAATTTTGGTTGGACTGAACACCAGATAACATTGGGCTAACATACTTGAATCAGGCTTAATTCTTGCTTTGGATAGATTCTCCTCTGCATGTGACCTAGATCCATTATTCTTTTCTGCTAAACAGAGATTGCTTCTATACTTTAAGATTGGAATGGAATATTCGTTCTCATTCCATCTCACAAAGTTTTATTGAGTACCATAAAACTACCTACATCAGTGCTTCAAACTCAGCTTACATTAAATGAGAAAGAAGAAAACATGGAGCAATTTTATTTTTAAGTTGAAACCCTTGTGTTGTATGCATTTTATAAGATGGCATTTCCTGCAGTAGAAATTGCTAATGACTCTTATTTTATTTGTATTATAAGTGACTGATGCAATCTTTCCACACAAACTCTACGTCTTCCAGTGTCTTCCTCATACTATTCCTCATGGGCACCTTCTGATTTATACAGTTAACCCTGAAAACATGCAGTAGCAAACTGATTAATCACTGGTGCCTCTAAATCACCTGGAAACAAAGTTCTCAATCTGAAAAACATTTTGCAAACACAGACAGCAGAATGTATCGTTCTTAGTGATATAAGTTCTTCTTTGTGAGAATAATCAGTGTTGTGAATTTATACAAAATCGTACTTGAAGTTTCCCCACTGAGTGGCTGTTGTTTTTATGTCATAGGTTTAAATAAGGGAACATATTGGAAACGCTGAAGCTTACAACCATGAACACAATCACTGTCTATGAACATGCCTACTTCCAAGGACTCCATAGGACCTTTACTGCAGATGTTCCAAATCTTGTAAATGAAAGCTTCAATGACAGCATCTCCTCAGTGAAGATCACCGGGCAGCCCTGGATCCTGTACGAGCATAAAGACTATCAGGGATGGTGCATTCCCTTGGAGGAGGGAGAATACTCAGGGCTTAGCATGAATGATAAGGTATCTTCTCTTAAGATGATCACTGATGATCTGAGCAATCCACAGATTACAGTCTACGAGCATGCAAATGCAGGGGGTAAGGCCTTAGTGCTGACTCAAGAGACTAATCTAACCTTTGGGGACATGCACGATAATATATCCTCCCACAAAGTTCAGAGAGGAGCATGGGCTCTGTACGAGCATATAAACAGAGGTGGATGGTGCCTTGTAGCCAGGGCTGGTGAACACTTGGCAAATTACAGAAATATTGGTTTCAACGACAAAGTCTCCCATGTGCGCCCTCTGCGCCCAGGGAAGTTCAGTGTCCTTGCCACAATTCTGTGGGACAGGAAAAAGGTAGAGAATGAAAGGAACATTCAGATAGATCAGTATTTTTACACCAACAACACAAGCATTGAGCAGCAGTTCACCGCCACTTCCACCAAAGAGTTTAAAAAATATGTCTCCCATAGCTTTGAATTCAGCAATCAGACGTCAATCAAGGTGGGAACCTCATTTACCTTGAAAGGAGTGGTCAGTATTAACACAGAGGTGTCCAACACATTCATAGTGAAGAAAGGTGAGACTCAGTCTTTAACCACAAGGCAAAAGGCTGAGTTGAGCATTCCAGTGAAGGCCCCACCACGGTCAAAGTTGACTGTCAATTTTATGTGCAAGGAGGTTACAATTTCAGTGCCAGTGGAGCTGAAAATTTTCCAGGGTGGTAAAACTGTGACTGAAACTGGAACATACAGATGTGAGTCTGCTACACAAACCTACACTGATGTTCAGTCTCATTCCATAGTTTAGTCTTAGTGGGATCCACACTTTCTTCTACCTATTGGGCATATCTCAACATTGGTTGACTATTCTTATGGTTGTTGAGATTCTGTTTTCCTTAAAGCTGAGATGCCCAAGAAGTGTCCTTTCATTTATAGCTTCTATTTTCCCATATCTTTTCTTAAAAAATGAATCTTAGACATGAGACAGTTACTCTGTGACCCACATTTTATTTCAAACCATCAAATGTGTTCTTCCTGTAGTGTATGGATGAGTTATAAAGCCAAACTAGAATCTCAAACAAAGCCATTTTTGGACTTGGTACTTGCTATCATTGCTGCATAGTGTTCATATTGTTTCCTCAAAGCAAAGAGCCAGTGCCATACTCCAATGAACCACTGAGTTTCACAGAAGTACCAATGTGTGACTGTACCCTGCATAAGCACAGCCAGTGTGTAATCTGAGCCGGTGGTTTCTGGTACAGGGCACCATCACTTATCTTTGAGGACCGGCACTTATGTTTCAGTCTCAAGCATTTACTGCGAGCTAGAGACACATAGGGGAAAGACGGAGGAAGTGGAAAACAAAAAAGCGTCACAAAGGGAGAAAGCAGAAAGCTGCAACAGTGAGCTGAAGGGGCAGGGAGTGACTTTAAATGGATTAAAGAGGCCCGAGATGACTTTCGGATTAGGCTGCCTCGGTATTCAGTGCTCGCACATTTAAATGCAGCAGCCGTGTGTTTCAGTGGAGAGCTTTGTGCACCGACACGTTTTTATTTACAAATTTAGCGCTGGCCAAAGCTAAAGCTGTACTGTACCCAAAATACTGACGCCCAGCTCTGAGTTAATACGTCTGTGCTAACATCATCATATAATCATATAAACTCAGCCAGGTCCCTGCTTTCTCTCCTTGTGACTGTTTTCTGTCTTTCTCTTCCTCTGACTTTCCCTTTTGTGTGCTTTTCCCTCAGGAAGTGTCCAATGAGGGAAAATAACTGCCAGTTCCCAAAAATGAGTGCCAGTGGGCCCAACAGACGTAGGCTGGCTCGAATTAATCACTGCCCAGTGCTTAATTTGTAAATAAAAATGTGCTGGTGCTGAGTTCTCCTCTTAAACACACAGGTGCTGCAAATAATTGTGCAAACAAAATAGTGAGGCAGCGTAATCCTAAAGCCACCTCAGGCCTCTTCAATACATTTACAGCCACTCCCTTCAGCTCACTCTTGCAGCTTTCTGCTTTCTCTCATTTTGATGCTTTTTCATTTTTCTCTTCCTCCGTCTTTCCCATGTGTCTTTTGCTCACAGTAAATGCTTGAGGCAGAAAAATAAGTGCTGGCCCTCAAAAATAAGTGCTGGTGTCCCAAACCGGAAACCACAAGCACAAATTAAGCACTGCTGCCTACAGGTGTTCGCAGGGCACAAGCCTCATTTATGACAAGTATTGACCCACTGCATTCTGCCAGTTTTTCATAACTGATGAAACAGGTCAGATGTCTAAAATGGTTTATACGTTGAAGAGTTGGCAATGGCTAAGACACTAGACGCAGTTTTGCGTGAAAACGTTTACCGCCGGCTAGCACCATTCCAGAGCACCAGCTAGGCACCATATTTAAGGAATAGCGCAAGCCGGCGCTAAGGGTGGACTAACGTCAAGGAAAATAACATTAAACGGGTGGGAGTGGCGGTATGGGGCAAGGGGGTTTCACCCTAAAAAATGACATTGGGCTGGTTAGAGTAAAAAAAAAAGACTCTAACCAGCCTAGCGTCATTTCTCAACGCAAAACCTACCATACCACATGACTCCTGTCTTAGGAAGGACAGGAGTCATGCCCACCACCCCAGTGGCCAGCACAGGGTACAAGGGTCCCCTGGGCAATGCAATTGCACCCGGTGCCATCTAGGGGGGCCTACTTCAGGGCTCCCAATGGCACTTACAAAAATTGAACACTACTTACCTATACTTACCTGGGATGGGGTCCCCCATCCTCTGCTGTCCCTCTGGTGTGGGTGGGAGGGTGTCCCTAGGGCTGGGGAGTGCGCCTGTGGGCTTATTCCATAGTGTTCCACCATGGAAATAGGCCCACAGGTCCCCTAATGCCTGCCCTGACCAAGGCTTTAAATAATGACGCTTAGCAAGCTTAGCGCCATTATTTATGCCTGCCTCCCTCCCGTGCACCATTTTTGCATGGGAGGATAAATAAGGCGATAGGGCCTTGGAGTCATTTTTTACCCAGGAACGCCTACCTTGCACCTCATTGATGCAAGGTAGTTTCCTTCTAGCAAACAATGACTTTAACTTCAGTATTTTGACGTTAGACTAGTCTAGCATCAAAATATAAATATGGAGTTAGGTTTGCGCTGAATTAGCGTAAAATAAATGACGCTAATTCAGCGCAAACACAGTATAAATCTGGGCCTAGAGCTGCCAATATTTGATTCTGGGGCAATAATGGCCAGACATCGAACACTGAAAAACATTTGCTTCTTTCCAGCATTTATGTTCGTAATTGTAAATACAAAGACACAATGAAGATCACACATTTATGCACAAGGGTCCAACGAGTGAACCAACTAAAGGTGCAGGCTTCAGTTACATCATCATTGTGCTGCAGTATCCATTAATTCCAATATATTTAATTGCAGCTCTCCTGTCAGTACTGAATTTGATATTCCTTATCTGTTTTCCTTCTTCAATGTTTACTTTCGTTATGTATTGCAGCTGCGGCTGGTACATGGAGAGTGTCTATGTTCTCATCTTAAATCTAGCCAATTCACTGATTTCTAAACATCCTACGATTAAGGTAAAGTTAGGAAAGACAACTAATGTAGTAACTTAAAATTAATTTTGGCTCGGTGTTTTACTCCAGTAAGCAAAGTAAGTCACCATTCAGGATTTGGTTTCCTGTACGATTAATTTTGTTATGCCTTATGACTAAATAAACCTCAGATATACACACGTTTGGTGTGTATGTGTCATTTTTCATTCGCATTGGAAGCCTTCACTGCAAACATCACAACACTGATATGTGCTAGAAAGGATGGTTTGAGGAGCACTGAATCTTGCTACCTCACAGTGACTGAAGCATCCAAGAGACAACTGCAGTCTATGAGAAGGTAAAAGATGTGTCCCCAAAACACCTTTCCCACATACGCTGTTATAGTTATATGCTTTCCATTGATCTTATTATTCACCCACCACCACAACAGTCTGGACAAAGATATAACAGGTACCAGCTTTCAAAAGCTTTTGGGGCAATGAAATACTTTCATTTCTCCATGTTTTTTGCTCTTTCTACTTGTGCTGCATTCGGTAGCAACAGTAGAAAGAGCAATTCACCACTGAAGATTGTTTTTGTGCTGGAAGGACTTACTTCCTGCACCAAAACAATCTCTTGCACAACGCAGCCATCCTTGAGCAATGGCGCAAGGGTGGCTGCACTGGCACTAGGCAGCAAATTTAGTGCCGGCACAGGGGGAGACACAGGGATACCCCTTATTTTTGTAAATACTGTGCACCCCTGCATTTCAGAAATGGCGCAGCATGACACTGCCAATTTTGGCACGACCCCGCGCTGCACCAGTTTTGGTATGTTGGAAATGGCCTTTCTGCAGGGTCACCCCCAAACATTTTGCCTTCCTCCTTCTCTTTTTCTGACCTCATTTTTGCTGGCTTTAGGAATGCACACTTTACCACTGCTAATCAGTGCTAAAGGGCATATGCTCTCTCCTTAAAACATGTTGACATTGGCTCATACCCAATTGGCTTATTTAATGTACTTGTAAGTCCCTAGTCAAGTGCACTACAAGTGCCCAGGGCCTGTAAATTAAATGCTACTAGTGGGATGCAGCACTGGTTGTGCCACCCACATAAGTAGCCCCCTAACCATGTCTCAGGCCTGTCATTGCAGGGCCTGTGTGTGCAGTTTCACTGCCACCTCTCTTTGGTGTTTAAAAGTACTTGCTAAGCCGTAATCTCCCCTTTTTCTACATATAAGTTACCCCTAAGGTAGGCCCTAGGTAGCCCATAGGGCAGGGTGCTATGTACGTAAAAGGCAGGACATGGACATATGGGTTTTCTATATGTCCTGGTAGTGTAAAACTTCTAAATTCGTTTTACACTGCTGTGAGGACTGCTCCTTTCATGGGACAGCATTAGGGCTACCCTTATATACTGTTTGAGTGGTAGATCCTGATCTGAAAGGAGTAGCCAGGTCATATTTAGTATGACCAGAATGGTGATACCAAATCCTGTTTAATGGTGAAGCTGGATTTTATGTTACTATTTTAGAAATGCTACTTTTCCAAAGTGAGCATTTCTCTGCACTCACATCCTTCTGTGCCTTCGAATCCATGTCTGGCTAGCTTTAGTTGATAGCTCCCTTATGCATTCACCCAAACACCAAACACAGGATGCTCAGTCACATTTGCATACATCTTCATATTGAATGGGTCTTCCTGGGCTGGGAGTGTGGAGGGCCTGACACTTACATGTCAAAGGACAGTACCCTGCCCTCACACAAAGGAGTGCCACACACCCTAATGGGACCCTGGCAGACACAATGGAACTGAAAGGGGACCTTGTGCACTTCCAAGTCACTCTTTGAAGTCTCCCCCACTTCAAAGGCACATTTGGGTATTTAAGCAGGGTTTTTGACCCTACCAACTCAGACACTTCTGAGGTAGACACTCTACTTCATCAAGACACTTCTGAGGTAGACACTCTACTTCATCAATACACTTCCTGGAGAAGAACCTGAACCAGAACCTGCATTCTGCCAAGAAGAACTGCCTGGCTGCCCAAAGGGCTCACCTGACTGCTTTTCTGAGACGGACCGATGCCTTGCTGTTGCTCTGCTGCCTTGCTAATCTCTGGCTGTGCTGAGAAGTGCTTTCCAAGGGCTTAGATAGAGCTTCCCTACTGGTCCCTGAAGTCTTAGGACCAAAAAGAAATCCTGGTGTGGCAAATATAGACACACCCCCTGCCAGAAATGGCGCACAGCCTGCATCGTGGTGAGAAAATCACGCTTGCCGAACCGGAACGATGCAGCCCAACTTCGCAAGGAGAAGATCGGCACAGTGCCAGCGTTGCGACCGAAAATTCAACGCGCAGCCCACTGGATCGACGCAGAGCGGAGATGGAACGACAGAGCCCGACTTCCTTAAAGGAAATGATGCAGCGCCTGCCGTGCGGTAGAAATTTTCACGCAACGCCCAACGGATCAACGCAGTCCCTGTGACTGCATCCTGCCAGCGCGGGTTTCAACGTATTATCCCCGGGGCATCCGAAAACCCCGCAACCTGAAGAAGATCGAAGACCGAGCACCAGAAATCGACGCAAAGCATTCCCTGCGTAAAAAATAAATGACACATCGCTGTGTGAGGCCCGAGAAATTGACGCACACACACCTGTTTTCCACGCAGTTTCTTGTTGAGATTTTGAACGCAAACCAGGTACTTTGTGCTTGAAAAAAACATTTGTTGCTTTTAAGAGACTACAGACACTTTATATAATTTTTACAGTGATATTTCAACATATACTTATTGCATCTTAATCGTTTTGACCTGTATCTTATCAGACAAATATTATATATTTTTCTAAACACTGTGTGGTGTATTTGTATGGTGTTCTACTGTGTTATTGCATGATTTATTGCACAAATACTTTACACATTGCCTTCTAAGTTAAGCCTGACTGCTCAGTGCCAAGCTACCAGAGGGTGGGCACAGGATAATTTGGATTGTGTGTGATTTACCCTGACTAGAGTGAGGGTCCTTGCTTGGGCAAGGGGCAGCCTGACTGAAAACCAAATACCCCATTTCAAACATGGTAAATATGCCCCTTTGTGTGTCTGCACATTCAAACTCATGCAGATGCGGAAACAATAACAAAACTCACTAAAATACAAAAAGAGATGCACATCTAGATACTCCCACAAACGCATTCTGAGACAGGTAACCAGAAAAATACACACATAGACTAACACTTTGTGACACACACAAATATATAAACAGATATTCTCAAGCCTGCATACTACCCAAATCCACACAAACACATAACATGTCAATGTATACTTATATTCTAACATGTACACAAACATACATACGCACAACAGAACAAAATAAAACGCAAACACAATGACACAAACAGTTGTGAAACTAAGCAGAGTATGGATTGAAATTTGTAAAGAAATCTCTGAAATCCTAGATCCGGAAACTGTGCCAACAGTTACTAATCTATGACACAATTAACTAAACTCTTTCCTTTTCTAGGAACCATCACATGATTTTTTAAAGAAATTAAAAATGGATCTGATTTGTATTGCTTTTTGTTCAGGATGACCTTCATAGTTTAAGACAGTCTTATTGCTTTGTTTCAATAATTGAATCAGTCTGAGAAAGCTGTAGGTCAAGAGAAAAAGGAAATCTTTAGTAAATCAGATACTAACGGGCATCTTTAAAAGGAACAGTCGCATCGGCTCCAATGCACCAGTTTCCTTGCGCTGCCATGCCCCACCTAACCATACCATGGTAGCACTGTTTTTACAATACAACACACCATGGCACTTGTTACCACAACTCTGCCAACATTTGTGTCGCAGTTGTAATGCTTTGCTGGACTAGCACCAAAAATTGTTCCATTTGGTCCAGCAAAACTCAGGGAGGCCCTTAGGATATAGCACTAGTGTCAGTTTAACACCTGCATTGGGCAGGTGTTTATGAAAGATGCTAGAATGGCACAGTAAAATCTTATACATTTTTGTGGCCTCCCTGCAGGGTAGCCCCCCGGCATACATAATACCTGGAGCAGGTATAATGTGGTGCAAGGGTTTACAAAGTGGTGCAATGCTAGCATTGTGTCACTTTGTAAATATTGCGTAGGGTAGGGGGCTGTTTAGCACTGCTGTATCGTAAAAAACAAATGATGCCACAGCAGCGCTAAGGAGTGCAAGGGGGTTGTAATTATGCATCTTAGGGCCAGATGTAGCAAACGTTTTGCGACTCGCAAACGGCAAAATTTGCCGTTTGCGACTCGCAAAACGCGTATCCCAATGCAGAAATGCATTTTGCGAGTCGTTACCGACTCGCAAAATGCATTTCAGACTCGCAAATAGGAAGGGGTGTTCCCTTCCTATTTGCGAGTCGCATTGGGATGCAATACCATTTGCGACCGCATATGCGGTCGCAAATGGCATCGCAGTTACCATCCACTTCAAGTGGATGGTAACCCAATCGCAAATTGGAAGGGGTCCCCATGGGACCCCTTCCAGTTTGTGACTGGAGCACAAAATATTTTTTCAGGGCAGGGAGTGGTCCAAGGGACCACTCTCTGCCCTGAAAAAAAACCGAAACTAAAGGTTTCGTTTTTTTTTTAAGTGCAGCTCGTTTTCCCTTAGGGAAAACGGGCTACACTTCAAAAAAAAAAAACTGCTTTATTTAAATGCAGGTCGCTAACATGGAGGTCTGCTGACGTCAGCAGGCCTCCATGTTAGTGAGTGCCTATACTCGCAATGGGGCCGCAATTTGCGACCCACCTCATGAATATTCATGAGGTGGGTCATTGCGACCCCATTGCGAGTTGCAGTCGGTGTCTGAGACACCGTACTGCATAGCAATTTGCGACTTGCAAATTGCGAGTCGCAGGGACTCGCAATTTGCAAGTCGCAAATTGCTTTTTTCCTACATCTGGCCCTTAGTCCCTAGAGTAGGAGAAAATTTAGGCAAACAAGAACAAACGGTCTGATGTAAACATGAGAAAGTGGCTCTGATGAGCCTGGATTTCCCACATCCTTATGACAATGTTAAGACAGACTTCAGCCATGAACAAATTCTTATGGCTGTCTGAGGTCAGAAGAAAAACAGCTGGTACCAGACCTGATAGCCTTATAACTGTCTTAAACCCTAAAACTCTCTTACAGTTGAAGTAAACTGCAAAATGCACATAAGTGGAAATTCCCAAATCTTCTTCCAAAAAGGAACAGCTGAAGAAGCTGATTGCATATATAATCACAGAGAGCACCAGCCATGTTACAAAGGTGATAGAAGGCATACACATTTACCCTTCAAACATGTGTCAATTCATGTGTATATTACATGCAATTAATATCAGGGGTGAGCAGAGGAAAAAAGCTGAAATATGTCTTAATTGTATTTTGCTTCAACTGTTATTTAACCAGAAGCATAATTTAACACTATAATTTACTTTGAACAAAGAAAACGTTCACAATTACATTAAATTGAGGGTACGTACAATAGGTAAAAATCAAGTGTAATTACCAATGTTTTAAAAAAATTGATACATTATTTCACACTCAAAATTTCACATGCTAAAATGATCAACAAAGTTATTCAAGTTCTTTATCTTTACATATTATCTACAGAATAATGAAGACTACAGTAATATCATCACAGCTATTTACTGTGTCAACATAATAGAGTGACTCTTTTTACATTGCTGACCTGTCTCCAAGCCTCAAGGTTTTATAATGTATTTTTCTACTGCAGATATAAATTCATTATTTCATTGAATATGCAGAGACTGGTATGTACATGTTTCTTTAATGGTATGTAGTTCAGTAGCAGTGACAGAAATATTACCTCACAAATATGGCGATTTCATAAAGGAAATGCATCAAACATAATCCATTGCACTACCAGGGCCTTATTTAGAAGACTCTCCTATGGGTAACTTTTAGCTTTCTGTTGTTGAGGATTTACTGTGGACAGTACCCATAATTACAGAATGCTTTGTGTTGGCTCGCTCTTCAACATTTGTTGACCTTCTTGTCAATCTCAGTACCTTGCTTTTCATTCAAACATATCAGAGCTGTTAGCATTTAAAAGGCCACTGGAACAAATTGGGCTGTATGTAAGTCAAAAAGGGCAAGAGCAGTAGGCACACCAGGATGCTCACTTAGTAAATCCATACAGGAAAATCCATTCAGGACAAGATTACAGGTACATGTCATGAAGGTTTATTTAAAATTAAGAATTATTTAAGGCAACAAACAAAGGTTTAGTCAAGCAAACACATCAGTGAGGAGATAACATAAGGTTACCCACCTCCAAACTATTCAAAGTATAAGATCAATGAGCACTCTGACAGCGGGTCTGCCTCTAAGGACAAAAGGTAAATCATTGGCACACATTCTAAAAAGAATGCTAATTATAGGTGTTCAACAGCAGAGAATTAAGGCATTAAGCATGGTATAGAGTGGCACCATGGGTTGTACTAATATTCTTGTAATAATTAAAGCTAATCATCATTCAGATGTACATAAACAAATACTCACTGTAGAAACCCTCCCACAATTAATACTCAAGTAGGACCTTTAAACTACATACAATTGGGAATGACATTGCATTGCTAATCAACAACTACTTGAAAATGTGAATAAGGCACAGTCCTACTTGCAAAGAGGTCAACCTTGAATATTGAATATTGTTGATAAGAATCAGGCTTTTCTTTGCCTTCGTACACTAACTGAAACACAGACCTAATTTATTAGATATAATTTCCCTCCAACAGTCACCTCCTTCAGATGATGTAAGTCATCATGAACCATATTAGACTACAAAACTTCATCCATAAAACTTTGCTTCTTCATTCACATTCCTTCCAAGGTCTTCAACTCGTCAAAAATGTACAACCTAATATCGTCGAATTCAATTCCATCTCTCTTTTCTTTGATGTTCATCTTCCATTTCTTGCCCCCGCAATTTATCCCATTTCTAAAACTTAAACATAAGCTATACACATAAAATTAGTAATGGTTGGGGTTCATTCCCTACGCATCATTCCTCCACTCAGTTCATCAAACCATTCAGTAACCTTTGAAATTCCATTTCTAATCTCACTGAACCCTGAATCAACAGTTTCCAATACACTAATTTCTTCAAAAGTCCTTGTCTCACTTGAAATGTTACTTATAATAATATTATATTGATTAATCACTTTGCTAATATCTGGCACTAACACTACTGGACCATCAAAATACCACAAATGCCACCTTCCCTTGCAAGCAAAATATCCAGAGCCATTATATTTTGAATCAATATCACACGAATAACAATCATATCTTCATTAATTTTGGTTAATGTGCCTGCATTAATAGCAGCAAGTCAATCTACCATAGCCAACAACCTTCTAATTTTCACATCATTCAAAGAAACACCAATAGGAGGAATCAACACACCAAAAATGTCCATTAACACTTATCCAAAACCATGCTTCACTCTTCTAAGTCAAATTTCATTCATTTCATTTACATGATACACTACAGAAACAAATTAAATTAAGTAGCAGTTACCCACTCAGTTGTGTGACAGATTAAAATAAGCTGCCTTTTCACAAAACCTAATAAATTCCTATGTATATATGTTAATTCCCCTTTAAATATTCAGCATCAAACATAAAATTAAAACTTCATTCACATGTCCAGTCATTTCAGACTTTTGTGGATTTTTTTATTCATATGCCTCAAACACACACCTCCTATGTTCTCCATTTCAATTGTATGTTTAAGATCTATCTAAGAATTTCAAAATCTCTTTTCAGTTTATTCTTGCAACTCAATCACTTTCACTTCATTCAAATTTCTACTAATTTTCACTCTTCTCACACTTGGGGGCATATTTATACATGTCTTTCATCAAATTTGCGTCATTTTTTGTTTTACGCAAATTCGATGCAAAACTAACTCCATATTAATACTTTGGCGCTAGACCCGTCTAACACCAAATTTATGGAGTTAAAGTTGTTTTTTGGACGTGGAAACCTACTTTGCGTCAATGAGATTCAAAGTAGGTGTTCCCATGCAAAAAACTACTCTATGGTCTTAGTGCCATATTTATCCCCCCATGCTAAAATCACGCATTGGATGGAGGAAGGGTCACAAAATGGTACAAAGCTCGGTTTGCACCATTTTTTATCACCTGGGTCAGGACAGGCGTTAGGGGACCTGTGGGCCTATTTCCATGATGGAACACCATGGAATAAGCCCACAGGTGTCCTCCCCAGGCCCCAGGGACACCCCCACCCACAGCAGAGGGACAGCAGAGGATGGGGGACCCCATCCCAGGTAAGTATAGGTAATTCCAGGTAAGTATTTATTTTTTAAGTGCTATCTGGGGCCCTGAAATGGGCCCCCCTACATAGCACTGGGTGCCATGGCCATGCCCAGGGGACCCTGGTCCCCTGTGCTGGCCATTGGGGTGGTGGCCATGACTCCTGTCTTTTCTAAGACAGGAGCCACATGGTATGGATGGTTTTGCATCAGAAAATGACTCTAGGCAGGTTAGAGTCATTTTTTTTTACTCTAACCTGTCTAGCGTCATTTTTTGGTGCAAAACCCCCCTCTTCCATACCGCCAGGCCCACCCAACTAACATCTTTTTTTTGCGCTAGCCTTACCTTCGTACTAGCTTGCACCATTGCCTAAATATGGTGCCCAGCTGGTGCACAGAAATGGTGCAAGCTGGTGCTAAACGTTTTGGTGCAAAATTGCGTTAGTGCAGTTTTGAACACCTAATTCCAATAAAACTAGCTTTTTTAAAGGTGTACTCGCTCTGTAAAGTCTGGTATGACTTGAGTATCACACTCTCCATCAAATTACTGATGGTAGAAATGATTTTCTCATCCAACCTCTGGAATACCTCTAGTGCTGCCACCTCAGGCCATGCGGATCCCACCCACAGTGATGTCTGCCCTTTTAGCTTCCTTCCCCATCTCATATGTTTGTTTCAGAGTGTTTTTCCTCTCCTGGAGGCCTACTTTCATTGCTGTGGGAAATGGCAATCATGCCCTTCCTCCAGATGTTAAATAGTGTTATGGAGCACCCATTTCTTGGACCGATAGTCAGGGTAGCTCATATCCATTCTTTCATTTCTTTGGCATCTCTTTTAATGCAAATTAACATTCTTTTTAACCTCCAATTTCTCAGGCTTCTCATATGTATCACACAAATCATACTAAATTCATTCTCGTTATCTGATGTTATACTTTCAAAATTATTAATTATTATTATTGATAACACAATTAACAATTTCTCCAAAATAAACTTTGAGTCTAAAAATGGCAATACCTGGTGCATGTGAAAGAATGCTAGGTCCTGTTTCATTTTCATGTGGACTCGACCCTCAAGTTACGCTCTCCTGCTCTTGCAGTCATCATCATAAAGTGGTGACCTTGATTTTAACAAGTTGTCTAAAAATCCATCTCCTCTTCAGGGTCAATACACAGATTAAGCAGATGTGGAAGAGACAATAACAAAGCACACCCCAGTATTCAGCTGCACAAAATACAACTGCAACTCGTGCTGCCATTGTTCATTCATCCAATTGGGGAAAGGCACTCTGTAGGCAATAGTTTGTAATAAGCAAATTAAATGTCCTAGTAATAAATTAGTATCTCTATTTATACTTCATTACATCAACCATCACACAAATCACTATTGGATGAATAATCTTCTCCAGAATCACTTTCTATTTAGTTCTCACTTTTGTTTTCTTCTTTGTCATTCTTTATTTTCTTGTTGTCTGTTTCTTTAACTATTACAGGGAACACCCTATATCATGTCTACTCAGGCTTTTTTTTTCAGACACCAACTGGCATCAAACTAAAGGCGTACTGTGTTTCTAATATGTCCTTTAATCATTTTCTTCTGCTCGATTTCATTTGTTGTAAAATCCCACTCATTCAAAGTTTGTGGAGGTATAGGCTGTGTCTTTACCTCATACATAGCACACCTACAATACTTAATCTATCTTACCTTTAAAGTGCAGTTCAAATGTAATTGCAAGTTTTTTGTTATGATCAGTGGTAGCCTTATTGCAGTCTTGTAACCATAAGAAAGTATGAAGTCATTATTTCTTTTCGCTATTTCTTTAGGGTTTTTTAGTGTTTGTCTCTGCTTTTTATTTTTTCCAGGAAACCTGGGCACTGTCAGGCATCACAATAAAAGCATATGTGAACTATTTTGATCCAACACTTAAACATTAAAATAACAAGCTAAAGGATGGCGTATTGACCTGAATTTCAACTGCTCTAAATGTCATTGTCAAAACCTTTTAATCCTTCAGTCTCAACATGCATTATATTGGGCATGAAGGTGATGGAGCAGCACTCAAGCTTAGGAAACCTTCTGAAAGAGATGCTGTGATGCGATTACTTGAGGGTGAGGCATTGGAAACCAGGGTTACAGTAGCATAGTATAATAGACATATCTTACTGATGTGTGGGGGCTTCAAAGCTAACTCTGTGCAAGGAATAGTGGAGAGAGAAAGAGATTACTGAATGAGATAAAAAAATATCAAATGTTCCTTTCCTCTTAGGGCATGAATTCCCCTTCGTTGAATATTTCCTAACTAATTAATAAAAAGGGAATATGTCTGAATAAATCAAGTGCACATTTATTGTTCTCATGTTTTTTGCAATATTTAATCATTGCAGTTGATCATCTTTATTTGAAAAGTCATAGGCCCTCATTATGACATCGGCGGTCTTTCCCTAAGACTGTTGATGCCACAGGTGCCAGAAGACAGCCAGTGCTGGCGGTCTTCAGCCCACCATATCATGTGTAATGCTGGCGGTGGAAGTGCCCCTTCCTATTCCCCAGATGGACAAGGTAAGTTGGCGTCTGACAGGAGAGGGAGGTGGGGGGTGGTGTGTGTGCATGTGTGAGTGTGTGGTGTCTGTGTGTGTGTGCATGAATGTGCATATGCATAGTTGTATGCAAGTGTGAGTGTTGTGGTGCATGCGTGTATGAATGCTGAAGTGAATGTGAGTATGGATGCATGTGTGTGTGAATTTGAGTATGAATGTTGAAGTGAATGCAAGTATGTAAGTGTAGGTGAATGAGTGTATGAGTGGTGCATGTGGGTGTCTGTGTGCAGGTGCATGTATGCTGGGGTGATTTGAGTGCATGTGTGTGTGTCTGTGTGCATGTATGGCTGTGGGGGTGTTGTGTGGTGGGTGCATGTCTGCGTGTGGATGAATTGGTATTGTGAGTGTGTGAGTGTCTGCAGGTGTGTGCATGAATGGAAGCGTGGGGAGTGTGTGAATGTATGTGGGGGTAAGTAAAGGGATCGGGTGGGGGTTAGTGTTTGGATCAGGGGGTGGGAGGTCCTCCTACATGTTGGGGGTGGAGGGGTGTGGGGGAGTCATCTACTGCCGACAGGAATGGAAATTCGTGTCGCCAGTAGCCTTTCCGCCAGAGATTTTGTGGCGGAAAGGGCAATCATATTGTCAGAGATGCTAATCTCTGGCCTGGTAGTAAAACCGCCCTGGCAGTACAGGTGGTGACCTGGCTGTGTTGCAGCCAGTTCACCACCATGGTCATAATACAGTGGTCCGCACCACCACCTTTACCCTGACGGTCAGAAGACCACCAGGGTCGTAATGAACACCATAATTTCTAGAACATGGGTACTTGCAAACATTTTCCCGGAGCCAATAAGTTTGGTCTGTGATGTGACTGAGGGCCGCATTGATGCTAATGGAGTGGTGGTAGAGTGGGGAGTTGGTGGGTGAAGGGGAAGCAAAGCATATACTTCTGGTGGCTAAACTGCACAATGTGAAACCAGAATTCCTGGGATTAATCCCGGCTTCCTCATTTTATCAAATTGTGTGATCCTAGGCAATTGTTTTATTTCACTTCTCATAATTTTTCTTCATTGTCACAAATAAGAGGACTTCATAATAAATAGCTTAAGGGTGTGCGCTGTACAAAACCTTCTACTGTGTTTGATTTAATAGAGTATAATGCTGTTAATTCAAAATAGGAACTCAGGTCACCCAAAGAGTACACATAACAGCTGACTTGCCTCTTTAGTTCACCATTGGCATTAGTGTTGGCAAGAATTAACGTTTCTAAATTCATGTTTAAAAACTATCACTTTTAAAATAATACTTCTCAATGCACTCATATAATATGATGTACTAATGTGAAATGTTTCTACATGTTATTTAAATACACTTTTTGATGTTTGATGAGACTACCATATTTCTACACTTTTGCTACAAGATGTGTTAAAAAAATTAGATGTTCCTAAAGTAGAGCAATAGAAGACTCCCTTTTTACTTCCTTTCTTTAGCACAAATAAATATTTAAATAAATGCTTGCCTGTTTAACATCTTTTTATTGTTAGTTCTGAGAGGAGCAAACAGCCAGCTAGAGCTGCTGTTGACCAGGGGGCCGCATGTAAAGGTCAGGAGGGCAGTATGTTTGAGTATACGTGTTCTAGAAGGTTGATATTTTTTTTTTTATCTGTGGCTGTCATTTCCAAAGAACCATGAGTGACAGAATGAAAGTAGTTGAAAGGGCATTACACTCTTCATTGTTGAACATTTATGTTGAAAGTCTTTGACAAAGCTTTAAATAATCTTATTTATAGTGAGGGTAAGCTAGAAGTCACAGAGGATCTCCACACAAGGTGACAGAAGTAGGCATAGGTGAAGTTTGAGGAGTTCCTCTATGCGGAATTTCATTAAGTGAAGAAAACACTGCAAACTCTGCCTAACTCTATGTGAGCAAGCTTAGGTGTGCTTGGCCGACCGTTCCTGCTGATTGGTGCAAGTCGTGAGCTCTGTGTTGCAAACATGAGCATGAACGGCACCACATGGTCATCTGTGCATGCAGCCAACTTGTTTTTCCCTATTTTGTGCATGTTGCTGAGCCTACAGTTCAATCTCATATATGTCTTTGCAATCCTTACTCTATCCTACTTCTTCTCCCCTGTTTTACATTTATTTAATTACTGTGAAATTTGTCTCTTTATTTTTGCCTCTTTTTTCATTTTCTGTGACTTTTTTGTTTCTTTATTAGTTGTCCCCTAACTTCTCCCAACTTAATTTCTCCCTCTCTATTCATTCTTTTCCCCTGTCTTTTTTTTTTACATCACACCTAGTGCCACGACAGAATGTGGCGGACAAGGCAGCGCCAGTGCAGGAGGTGCGGCAAACTGCACACCTTGTGGAGCCTTGAGCCATTTTTAGTGAGGCGGAGGTGGCTGCACTTGTTTATTTTGTGCAGCACCATCTACCCTCCATGTTGGCAACATGCGGCGGGCCTAGCAGTGGGTACTGCCTGCTGGAGTATCTGCTGATGGGGGGGAGGGTGCGCCATTGCATCTGCTGACGCTCTGGGGTTCAAGCTGATGCACCTCTGGGCCAATATCATTGATTGGGAGAGGGGAGAATTCTAACCCACAGGCAGGCAAAAAAAGGAGAAAAAAAAGGGAAAGATAAAATTGGCTCAAAACCCCCCAACAAACCACAATTTATTGATCAAGGCAGGGTTTTGGTCAGGGTTAAAAACAAAAATCTGGGAGTGAACAGAGAGGTAATGCTCAATCACTCTACCTCATAACATATGATCAGAGATGAAGGAATTACCCTCAATCTCTATCAAAGTCAGCATGTTTTGAGCTTAAAGGGTCCTGAGGGTGCTTCGTCGGGACCAAAAAACAAGAACACTTCTCCTCAATAGTAAAAAAAAAACTGCAATGTTTCTAGGAAAATAAGCATGACAGTCCCTTACTCACAAAACAAATTAACACTTCAAACTAGTCGTGTGTAGAAGGAGACCTGTTGAGGAACAAAAGCACAATTCAAATGTATACAGTCCAATGTAGTAGATACACATGGTGACGTGACACTCTGTGACTTAGGTGATGCCGTGCCCACAAAATCACCATGCACACAAGTCCAAGGCGACAGGGAAAGCACAATTCAATAAGGGAAACACACCCATTGCACAAGATGGCACACACAGATGCAATAACAATGCGTTTGCATCCCAACAGGACCCCTACCCGACGTCACCAGACAGGAGGTGCCAGCTACATCCAGTCCTCCCACAGAAGAGACCCACAGTGATGACAGCAGCTCTGCACGCCTGGCTCACGATGACCAACCTGACCCATCAGGGAGCTCTGTACAGTCGGTTCCCGTGCCACAGTCCAACCCACCACAGAGCCTCCCCCCTCAGGAAACACCACCACAGCACCCACCCAGCGGGCCCATGCCACTGTCCCCAATACAGGTCAATCAGCAGTGTGTCCACCACTACAGGGACCCCAGGCAACCCCACATACACAGGCCGATCAGGGACCTAGGGTCAGCGGCAGTGGGCACACGGTTCAGGGGACAGAGGCACAGGACAACAGGGAAACTGGGAGGAGTGCTGTGCGACAGGGGGAGGACAGGCCCAGGGAACTGACCCTCCATGAGACATTCTCCAATATCATGGGAGCATACCATCATTCCCAGGAGACCATGGGCGCGGTACTGGCCAAGTTGCAGGAGACCCAGCGGCTGCAGGAGGGACAGTACATGGGGATCAGGGAGGACCTCACCAAAATCTACACCATCCTGGTCTCCATAGCAGGGGTGCTAGCTGATATGGGCAAGACCATGAGGGAGGCAGTGGCACAACAAAGGGCCCTTGAAACTAGCCAATCCGAGGAACAGCCTTCCACCTCCACCGGTGCTAGTGGACAGGAGGCCCCACCACACGAACATCAGGCCACCAGCACCCCACCCCCTGCAGAAGGAGAACCACCCCGCAAACGGTACCTGCGATCCAGGCAGAATACAGAGAACATTGCCAAGACCCCCGCCAGGAAATAGGATTCTCTTGATAGTCACCCTACTGTCCCACTCTGTTACCCTGTCCACCTAAAACTGCCATTGCTCCACTTCCTATGCCCCCTTTGACAATGCAACTGTGATACAAAGAGACTGAACTCTGCCATGGGCCTTCCTCCACCATCACCCCAGCCCTTTGCACATACCCCTATACTTATTGACACCTAAATAAACATCCTTGAAACAAATACCAATCTGGAGTCAGTCTGATAATTCACAAATGTATTACTGCAACATCAGCAAAGCATTGCAAAGTATATGTACATTTACTCATACCATTGTATGACAGTTGTTGGGCAGCAGTACACATAGCAGAAGCCAGAATGGGGTACACAGATCTGAAAAAAGGGAATCCAAAGGGAACAGTCAGTGTCCATAGACAGAGGGTAAGAGGCTGCCATGTACAATGGCCAAAGTACACTGAAATGTCAAGAGGAGTTACAGTGTCTTACCTGTGTTTCACTGGAAGTACTGCAGGATAATGTTTGTCCTTTTGTCAACATCTTCTTCCTCTGCCTCCGCTTCCTCACTGTCCACAGGCTCCACCGCTGCCACAAGACCATCACCAGGGTCATCCCCCATCAGAAAAGGCACCTGGTGTCTCAATGCCAGGTTGTGCAACATACAGCATGCCACGATGATCTGGCACACCTTCTTCGGTGAGTAGTACAGGGAGCCACCTGTCAGATGGAGGCACCAGAATCTGGCTTTCAGGAGGCTGAATGTCCTCTCAGTGAACCACCTAGTTCACCCATGTGCCTCATTGTAATGCCCCTCTGCCCTTGTCCTGGGATTCCTCACTGGGGTCAGTAGCCATGAGAGGTTGGGGTAACCAGAGTCACCTGCAAATATCGAGGGACAATAGTGAGACACACACTAACCCTTAGGGACAAGCCCATACTCAGACACCTACTCATACTGTGTGGGGACCTTGGGCTCACCTATTAGCCACACCCGGTGCCTCTGGAGTTGGCCCATCACATAAGGGATACTGCTATTACGCAAGATATAGGCGTCATGCACAGAGCCAGGATACTTGGCATTCACATGGGAGATGTACTGGTCCACCAAACACAACATCTGCACATTCATCGAATGGTAGCTTTTGCTATTTCTGTACACCTGTTCATTTCTGCAAGGGGGGACAAATGCTACATGTGTCCCATCAATGGCACCAATGATATTGGGGATATGTCCCAGGGCATAGAAGTTAGCTTTCACTGTGGCCAAATCCTCCACCTGGGGGAACACGATGTAGCTGTTCATATGTTTCAGCAGGGCAGACAACACCCTGCTCAATATGTTTGAGAACATTGACTGTGACAACCCTGATGCCATGGCCACTGTAGTTTGGAAGGAGCCCCTTGCCAGGAAATGGAGCGCTGACAGGACCTGCACTAGAAGGGGGATTCCTGTGGACTGGCGGATAGCTGACATAAGGTCTGGCTCCAATTGGGCACACAGTTCTTGCATTGTGGCACGATCAAGTCTGTATGTGATTATAATGTGTCTGTCCTCCATTGTTGACAGGTCCACCAGGGGTCTGTACACCGGAGGATGCCGCCATCTCACCATTTTCCTCAGCGGTTGTAGCCTATGGAGGAGAACGGTGAGCAGAAGGTCATATTTCCACATAGAATGTCCAACTGTGTCAGAATTAATGTCACAGAAGCCATGTGTTAAAGAGTGAGTCAGTATATGTGCCAATATGTGCTGTGACGCAGTTAGCTGCCAAGCCATGTGCCCCACTGAAATGGCGGCTGCCTGACCTGTAAGGTGGGACAAGGAGATATGAGGTAACTGCACTGGCATTGTACACCATCGTGGTGGGCGGTCGAAGACCGCAGCGCAATTCTTCATTGATTAACATTGGGCCCTATGGGTCCCAGGAGCCAATGATGATATACGCCCGCGGTGACGGTACGCACGCCGCGGACGTGACCACCATTTTCTGTCTGTTCACTCACTTGATACCTAACCTTCAACAGGAGAGGACCTACACTGCAAGTGCTGCTGTGACCTGTGTCTGGTAGCGACAGTGGCTCATGTTTCTGGGGAAAGGACCCCTGCCTTCACTGCGGAGGAGTTGGGTGGTGGCCTGAGTGCTGCATGTGAGGTGGTCAGTGTATGTGTATCACGGCATGACTGGGAACTGGTGGGCAATGGGTATGATTGTCCGGATGGGTGAATAATTCCCTTTCCTGCTGTCTTTTCCCTGCAGGTCAACGCCCACCAGAAAAAGGGTATTTGTCATGCCATCGCCAAGGAGGTGCGGACCCTGGGGGTCTATCGCAGGCGGAGCACCCACTGCCACAAAAGATGGGAGGACCTGCGCCGCTGGACCAAGAAGACGGCGGAGGCCCAGCTGGGGCTGGCCTTCCAACGTGGAAGGGGTGTCCGTCGCACCATGACCCCCCTGATGTTCCGCATCCTGGTGGTGGCCTATCCGGAGTTGGATGGGCGCTTGAGGGCATCACAGCAGCCACAAGGGGGTGAGTACAGTTTCAGAAAGGTGACTTTGCATGCTTAAGGAACTAGCTGGGTTGGGGATGTGGGCATTCACACAAGCACCATACCCATGCAGACACACCAACCTCCACTGCCTCCACCGTGTCCCCCTCCTCCACGTCCTCCTCCTCCCTCCCAGTCTCATCTCCACTCACACCTGCATGCACTGCATCCTCAGCCACTACCTCCATCACCAGCACGCCCATCACTACACACCGTTCACGTGCAATCACCACCCCCACTACCATTCACACGTCCCCTGTGCCCTCTCCCAGTGTGTCTGAGAGCCCTCCTGTCAAAGTACACAAACGCAGGCACACACCCACTCAACAGCCATCCATCTCACAACAGCCTATAGCCCATGCACCTTCACCCAAACTCAGCAGACGTACATCTCCTACAACCACTACCTCTTCCTCCACTCCCACACCCCCTCCATCTTCCCTTCCCAGTGTGTCAAAAAACTTTCCCTAACTAATATCAACCTCTTCCCTACACCTCCCCCCTCGTCCTTCCCCTAGGGCCAGGATGTCTAGACCCCAGACCCAGCACCTCAGCCACCAAATCTGCATCCGCTGTGGTCCCTGCAAGTACGGATGGATTGAAGGGGGCACCTGTCAGAGCTGTCAGTGTGCCACCTACAGATGGGAAGGAACACCCGATTCCACCACCTGCCAAGATCAAGAAGGGGCCGGCATGCAGCAGGGGAAAGTCACAACACCTATCCAGCAAGGCCTCATCCAAACACAAAGAGGACAGTGGCAAGGTCCCAGCAGTGACTATAACGGTGGGGAAGGGACACAAGAGCAAGGCCAAGTCACCTTAGGGAACAAAGCCTCCTGGTGAGGGGCTGGTGACCACCATTTCCCCAGACATGCCAGCGACCTGTACCACGGTCACCACCGCTGCAACAACCGTTACCTGCAACGCCACCTGCAATGCCACCTGCACCGCCACCTGCCACGCCAACTGCACCGCCACTGCCACAACATCAGTCAGCAGCATCCTCCTGTCAGGAATAAGGCTGTGCTTGGTCTAGATCCCCTCCGAAATTCCGCTGCGCGTATTTGCAGCACTTCAGCGGCACCTTTTGTCACCCCCTCTTGTTCTAGAAGTGGTCATCAGCATCGACTGCCCTGTGGTAAAGCTCATGTAGTTGCAGGGTCAGGACATTGGTGGACAAGATGCACTTATCTGTGCTATTCTATGAAGGGACTACAATTCCCATGTTTCTAGAGGCAGTGGCCATCTTGGGGTGTGGCAGCCCTATAAAGCCCAGCCACACCCAAGCACATTGCTCACTATTTTGAAGACCTTGATGTAGTCAGACCTCGTGGAGGTTCCTCTGAGGAAAAGCAGATTCCTGAATGGCAGAGGGGCAGCAAACCAAAGCATTCTTGTTCCATGGTGAATTCAGATACGAGTAGGTCATACTCGTAGCGGTAAGGTCTTGATGAGGCAAATCTTGAAGGGGGTTGTTACTTCCAAAGGTAAAGCACCCCTTTAGCACAACGAGCAAAGCGTCTTCAGTCCACATGAGTAAAGCGCCCTTGGCAAGACAATCAAAGCGCTTCAAGCCACATGAGTAAAGCGCCCCCTCAGCACAAAAAGCAAAGCCCTTCAAAGCACGAAGGCCAAAGAATTTCAGATATTAAAAGAAAGCATTTCAAACACGGAAAGCAAAGCGCTTCATAGCACGAAGGCCAAAGCATTTCAGACATTAAGAGAAAGCATTTCAAACACGGAAAGCAAAGCGCTTCACAGCACGAAGGCCAAAGCATTTCAGGCATTAAGAGAAAGTGTTTCATACACGTAAAGCAAAGTGCTTCAAAGCACGAAGGCCAAAGCATTTCAAACATTAAGAGAAAGCATTTCAAACACGGAAAGCAAAGCGCTTCATAGCACAAAGCCCAAAGCATTTCAGACATTGAGAGAAAGCGTTTCAAACACGGAAAGGAAAGTGCTTCATTGCACGAAGGCCAATTCATTTCAGGCATTAAGAGAAAGTGTTTCATACACGGAAAGCAAAGTGCTTCAAAGCACGAAGGCAAGAGCATTTCAGACATTAAGAGAGAGCGTTTCAAATACGGAAAGTAAAGCGCTTCATAGCACGAAGGCCAAAGCATTCTAGGCATTAAGAGAGAGCGTTTCAAACACGGAAAGCAAAGCGCTTCAAAGCACGAAGGTCAAAGCATTTCAGGGATTACAGAAAGCGTTTGAAACACGAGGAGAAAAGCGCTTAAGGCCTTGAAGTGAAAAGTGTTTTCAGTAACCAAAATGAAGGCGCTTTATTCACGAAAGGAAAGCAAGCTGTAGTTTCATTTCTCTTGGAAGTGTGATATGTGAAATACATGTTTAAGCCTTGTTGAAACCCCAATGCAGAGGCTTGATGTTCTTGGGGTGAAAAGTATAATTGTTGCTCGATCTTGTTCCATGATCCAGAGAAGGGCCACGCCCAGTTTTGCCTAAAGCTCATGCCATCCTGAGTTATCATGATTTTACCAATTGTTCTTGTTCTATGATTCAGAGAAGGGCCACGTCCAGTTTTGCCTAAAGCTCATGCCATCCTGAGGTATCATGATTTTACCAATTGTTCTTGTTCAATGATTCAAAGAAGGGCCACGCCCTATCCATAAGGGTCTCAACTTGCTATTGCACAGATGCCTTTGTCCATAGGTATATTGTGAGTTCATGTTCTTGCTTCATGATTTAAAGAAGGGCCAGGCCCTATCATAAGGGCCTCAACTTGTTATTGCAGAGACGCCTTTGTCCATAGGTATACTGTCAGTTCATGTTCTTGCTTCATGATTTAAAGAAGGGCCATGCCCTAACCATAAGGGTTGCAACTTGCTATTGCAGAGACACCTTTGTCCATAGGTATATTGTGAGTTAATTTTCTCGCCTCATGATTCCAAGAAGGGCCACGCCCTATCCATAATGGTCTCAACTTGCTATTTCAGGGACGCCTTTGTCCATAGGTATAATTGTGAGTTAATGTTTATGATTCAAAGAAGGGACACACCCAGTTCTTAAGGGTCTCAACACGCAACCACGGAGATGCCTTTGTCTAAGAGTGTAATTACACATTAATGCTGTTATAAATTGAGTAATACATATCTGTTTTAACCATTTTCCTTTTCAGATCTCTCTCCCTGCAGTTCCCTATCTAAATTTCCCTTCCTCCTGCATGGCTTCATCAATACTCACGTGGTCATTACAACCCTGGCGGACGGTGTTAACGCGGCGGTAAATCCGCCAACAGGCTGGCGGTAGAAAAATTGCAATTATGACCGTGGCAGGAACCGCCAACAAAGACAGGCACTTTAACACTCCGACCGCCACGGCGGTACAGACAAACAGCGCGGCGGTCACCGCCAACAGACAGGCGGAGGACAATATACCGCCCACAGTATCACAACCTACCAATCTGCCACCTTTTCCGGGGCGGATTCACAGCGGATAAAAACACGGCGGAAACAGCCATTTCAAAGGGAAAACGCTCACCTCTACACATCCCACAAGGAAGAGGGTCACCATGGAGCCAGAACTCCATATTCTGCCCACACAAGATACCTGATCAAAACGGAGAGAACACTGCTGGGGCATCAGATAGGAATACAACAGGCACCTCAGGGGGAAGGGGAGGGGGGCACCTCAGCCGGATGAATACACCACGCCAGATCCACAAGGGGGCTCCATGCCCATTGATGTATCCTGGAGCGTGCAAAGCCACAGTCTCTCAAGTCTCTACAGTGGGTGGGTTGCCCACTGTTTAATCCTGGGGAGTGCAAAGCCACAGTCTCTCAAATCTCACAAGTGGGTGGGTTGCCCACTGTTCAATCCTGGGGAGTGCAAAGCCACAGTCTCTCAAGTCTCTACAGTGGGTGGTTTGCCCACTGTACCATCCTGGGGAGTGCAAAGCCACAGTCTCTCAAGTCTCTACAGTGGGTGGTTTGCCCACTGTTCAATCCTGGGGCTTGCAAAGCCACAGTCTCTCAAATCTCACAAGTGGGTGGGTTGCCCACTGTTCAATCCTGGGGAGTGCAAAGGTACAGTCTCTCAAGTCTCTACGGTGGGTGGTTTGTCCACTGTACCATCCTGGGGAGTGCAAAGCCACAGTCTCTCAAGTCTCTACAGTGGGTGCTTTGCCCACTGTTCAATCCTGGGGAGTGCAAAGCCACAGTCTCTCAAGTGGATAACAGTCTTCACTGGTTCTGGAGGGGGACTGGTGCCCAGAGTGCAGCACATGGGCTAGCGGTGCATTCCATGGCAGTCTTTGCCCTGTTCAGCGGTCCCTGGCCTGTTCAGTGGTGCTTGCATTGCCAGTGTCAGACCTGTTCAGCAGTGCATTCCATGGCGGTCTTTGCCCTGTTCATCGGTCCCTGGCCTGTTCAGCGGTGCTTGCGTTGCCAGTGTCAGACCTGTTCAGCGGTGCATTCCATGGCGGTCTTTGCCCTGTTCAGCGGTCCCTGGCCTGTTCAGCGGTGCTTGCCAAGGCTGTCCTTCATTGTCCAGCAGGGCTGTGGCTGGCGGTCCTTCATGGGTCAGCTGGGCTGTGGCTTGCGGGGCCCTCCTGGCCAGCTGGGCTGTGGCTGGCGGTGGCCTCCTGGCCAGTGACTCTGTGGCTGGCGGTGGCCTCCTGGCCAGTGACTCTGGGGCTGGCGATGGCCTCCTGGCCAGTGACGATGGAGCTGGCTTCCTGGGCAGTGACTCTGGTGGTGGCCTCCTGGCCAGTGACGATGGGGCTGGCCTCCTGGCCAGTGACTCTGGCGGTGGCCTCCTGGGCAGCGGGGATGATGGCGGTCCTTCATGGGTCAGCTGGGCTGTGGCTTGAGGGGCCCTCCTGGCCAGCTGGGCTGTGGCTGGCGGTGGCCTCCTGGCCAGTGACTCTGTGGCTGGCGGTGGCCTCCTGGCCAGTGACTCTGGGGCTGGCGGTGGCCTCCTGGCCAGTGATGATGGGGCTGGCCTCCTGGCCAGTGACGATGGGGCTGGCTTCCTGGGCAGTGACTCTGGCGGTGACCTCCTGGCCAGTGACGATGGGGCTGACCTCCTGGCCAGTGACTCTGGCGGTGGTCTCCTGGCCAGTGATGATGGGGCTGGCCTCCTGGCCAGTGACTCTGGCGGTGGCCTCCTGGGCAGCGGGGATGATGGCGGTCCTCTCCGCCGTGCTGCTCCTCCCAGACTTTGGAGATTTCTTCTGCCCCTTCCTACCTTGGGAGGAGTCACAGCTGAGTCAACACTCCCCCCGGGACCCTTGTGAGCGGCTTTGCTGGCTGGAGTCTTTCCCCTCTCCCGCCGGGCACTGTCCAACTTCTGGTGCTTCACAGGGGGGGGGCTGGCTGTGCTGTGGCTCCGTGCCACACTGGCTGGGCTGGTGGGCGGTGCACTCCACATACCTTTAACAACAGACACCACTGGTCCCTGAGAATTTTTGGTTGAGGTGCTAGTACAGGACCTATGAGTGGAGGAAGAGGTGGTGGTTGTAGGAGGTGTACGTTTTGTGGATTTGGGTGCAGGTGCATGGGCTGGAGGCTGTCGTGAGGTGGATGGCTGTTGGGTGGGTGTGTGCCTGTGTTTGTGTATCTTGGTAGGGGGCGTCACAGACACACTGGGAGAGGACATAGGGGATGTGTAAATGGGAGTGGGGGTGGTGAGTGCACGTGAGCGGGGTGTGGTGGTGGGTGTGCTGGTGTGGGACGTAGTGGCTGTAGTGGTAGTGCATGCAGGTGTGAGTGTAGACAAGACTGGGAGGGAGGAGGGAGACAACGAGGAGGGGGACACAGTGCAGGCAGTGGATGATGGTGGTGTGTCTGTATGTGTGTGATGCTTGCGTGGGTGCCTGTGGGATGTGTGGTGCTTATGTTTGCCTGAGCTTCCCTTGTGTGTTGACGTGTGTGCATGCTGGTCTGTAGGTGTGCTTGGGATAGGCTGAGGTACAGGGGATTGGGTCGGGGTGGAGGAAGTTGGAGGGGGGAGGCTAGACACAGGGACAATGGCTGCCATCAGTGCAGAGGCCAGAGTTTGCAGGGTTCGATAAAGGGCAGCCTAACCAGAATGAATGCCCTCCAGGAATGCATTTGTGTGTTGCAATTCCCTTTCTACACCCTGGATGGCATTCAAAATGGTAGACTGCCCAACAGTGAGTGACCTGAGGAGGTCAATGGCCTCCTCACTGAGGGCAGCAGAGGTGACAGGGGCAGGGGCAGGGGCTGAGGTGCCTGGGGCGAAGGTGATGCCCACCCTCCTGGGTGAGCGGGTGCTGGGCGAAATCTGAGGGGCTGCTGGGAGGGCGGTGCTGGTGGGGGGGCGCTGTACCTGTAGAAGTGGGGTACAGATTTTGCCTCCACCACAAGGGAGCTCCCATCGGAGGACGAGTCCGTGTCGCTCGTTGCAGATCCTGTGACTGCTGTGGTGCTCCCCTCACCCTCCGTCCCACTGGTGTATTCTGAGTCCATGGTGTGAGCCTCCATGGCCATGTGGGATGCAGCTCCCTTGTGCTCCGGTGCCACTGTACCTCCGCCTGATGATGCTGATGCACACAAGAACAGGGAGACCACAAAAAGGGGGGGGACAACAGAAGAAAAACAGGATGAGTGCATAGCTTACAGCTACCGTTGGCGGACAATACAGACACAGCAGCCCCCTGCACTAAGTCACGCTGTTGGGCTCTACAGATGCAATTCCTGGGATATGGCCTACATGGCTATGGACGACATCTTCACACATAGATGACACAGGGGCATGAATACCTGTACTTGGCACTCTACAGAGGAGGGCTGGGGTGCCACATGGCCTGCATTACGGAGGGGCCTAGCCTACGGAACTCGCCCTGGCCTAGGGAAACCCACAGCCCTCCTCCCCCACCCAGACACCTTCCCTGCGCGCAAAGTCCACTGAATGATAGTGTACTCACCCCCTTGTGTCTGCTGTGATGCCCTCAAGCACCCATCCAACTCAGGGTAGGCCACCGCCAGGATCCGGAACATCGGGGGTCATGGTTCGACGGGCACCCCTCCCACGTTGGGAGGCCATCCCCATCCGAGCCTCCGCCGTCTTCTTGCTCCAGCGGCGAATGTCCTCCCATCTTTTACGGCAGTGGGTGCTCCGTCTGTGGTGTACCCCCAGGGTCCGGACGTCCTTGGCGATGGCACGCCAAATATCCTTCTTCTGGTGGGCGCTGACCTATATGACATGTACAGGGGAAGAAGAGAAGTCATTAACAACTGCACCGTCTAAGTGATTGGCCCCATCCCTACCCTTGCCATGTGGCACATGCATTCACAGTCCTTCATGTACACAGAACTGTGCCCCCTTCATTCTTACAACCAGCCCTCTCCACACAGGCATAGCCCACACAACATGCTCCCAGTGTACTTAGCTGTTGGTCTGGAGGACCGTAGAGTAGCGTGTACTGTGGGAGGACCCCGTCCACAAGCTTCTCCAACTCCTCTGCAGTGAAGGCAGGGGCCCTTTCCCCAGATGCACGAGCCTTTCTCTCTTCCAGACCGAGGTCACAGCAGCACTTGCAGTGTAGGTCCTCTCCTGTCGAAGATCAGGTATCGAGTGATTGAACAGATAGAAAATGGCAGTCACGTCCGCGGCGGTCACGTCCGCGTCGGTGCATACCATCCCGCCGGCGTACATAGTCATTGGCTCCTGGGACCCATAGGGTCCAATATTAACCAATGCAGTATTGCACCGCGGTCTTCGACCGCCTACCGCGACGGTGTACAACGCCAGCGCAATTACTTCACATCACATTGTCCCACTTTAGAGGTCAGGCAGCCGCCATTTCAGGGGCCCACATGCCCTAGTTACAAACTGCATCATACAGACCTAGGCCTTGTCTCACAACACAAATACAGGCCACATTTTGTGTATGAATGGTGTTCTGTGTAGACTGAGGGTACATACCTCTGAGTTGTTTGACTCTGTGGTCGCTGTTGTCATTCCTAGGCACCGTCTGCTGGGACATGTGAGGAGATGGCAGAATCCTCCGGTGTACCGACCGCTGGTGGACCTGTCGACAATGGAGGAAAGACATTTGATCATCACCTATAAGTTTGACCGTGCCACAATCCAGGAACTGTGTGCCCAGTTGGAGCCTGACCTGATATCAGCAATCCGCCATCCCACAGGGATCCCCCCTCAAGTGCAGGTGCTATCAGTGCTCCATTTCCTAGCAAGTGGGTCATTTCAAACAACAGTGGCCATGGCATCAGGGATGTCCCAGCCTATGTTTTCCAACGTGTTGTCCAGAGTGTTGTCTGCCCTTCTGAAACACATGCAGAGCTACATCATTTTCCCTCAGGTGGAGGATTTGCCTACAGTTAAAGGTGACTTCTATGCCCTTGGACATATCCCTAACATCATAGGTGTCATTGATGGGACCCATGTAGCTCTGGTCCCCCCCCACAGGAGTGAACAGGTGTACAGGAACCAGAAGAGTTATCATTCGATGAATGTACAGATGGTATGTTTGGCAGACCAGTACATCTCCCAGGTAAATGCTATGTTCCCTGGCTCTGTGCATGACACCTACATCCTGCGGAATAGCAGCATCCCTTATGTGATGGGTCAACTCCAGAGGCACCGGGTGTGGTTATTAGGTGACTCTGGTTACCCCAACCTGTCATGGCTACTGACCCCAGTGAGGAATCCCAGGACCAGGTCAGAGGAATGCTACAATGAGACACATAGGCGGACTAGGAGGGTGATTGAACGCACCTTCGGCCTCCTGAAGGCCAGGTTCAGGTGCCTGCATATGACAGGTGGATCCCTATTCTACTCACCAAAGAAGGTGTGCCAGATCATCGTGGCCTGCTGTATGCTTCACAACTTGGCTTTGCGACGACAGGTGCCTTTTCTGCAGGAGGATGGTCCAGATGACGGTGTTGTGGCAGCTGTGTAGCCTGTGGACAGTGATGAGGAGGAAGCAGAGGAAGAAGACATTGACAACAGAGACTCACTTATCCAGCAATATTTCCAGTGACACACAGGTGAGAACATTCTTGCCTACTACGAGTACTTTCACACTTCTACCTCTATCCTGCCTGTCGATTTCAACCAGTATATGGTAACTGAGTTGTACATTTCCCTTACGGTTTCACAGGTGTGGTTTCCAACGTGTGTCATCTGCTTAGATTCCTCATGGACTTGAGATGTGTGACATAGGTATGTTGACATTACATTTGAAAACGCATTTTGTCACTGTCATTGCTAATACACATTTTCGAAATCACAGACTGACTCCAGATTGTTTTGTGCTTCAAGGGTGTTTATTGATGTGCTAAATATTGGAGGGGGGTTGTTAAATGGGCTGGGGTGATGGTGGAGGAATGTCCATGGCAGAGTCCAGTCTATTAGTCTCACAGGTGCATTGCCCATATGGGCATAGGAAGTGGAGCTGGAGCAGTTTAAATTTGGACAGGGTTACAAAGTGGGACAGTGGGATGACAATCAGGGTGGTCTCATTTCTTGGCGGGGGTCTTGGCATCGTGCTCTGTCTTGTTCCTGGATCTCAGGGACCGCTTGCGGGGTGGTTCTCCATCTGCAGGGGGTGGGGTGCTGGTGTGGTGGTCCTGTGGCGGTGCCTCCGGTCCACTAGCGCCGGTGGAGGTGGTGGGCAATTCATCGTCTAGGCTAGTGTCAGGGGCCCCTTGGAGTGCCACAGTGTCCCTCCTTGTGTTGAGTATTTTCCTTCAGCACCCCTACGATGGTGCCCAGGGTGGAGCTGATGGTTCTGAGTTCCTCACAGAACCCCAAATACCGTTCCTCCTGCATGCGCTGGGTCTCCTGAAACTTGGCCAGGACCGTTGCCATCGTCTCCTGGGAGTGGTGGTATGCTCCCATGATGGAGGAGAGGGCCTCGTGGAGAGTGGGTTCCCTAGGCCTGTCTGCCCCCTGTCGCATAGCAGCCCTCCCAGTTCCCCTGTGTTCCTGAGCCTCTGTCCCCTGGACCGTGTGCCCACTACCACTGCCGCCAGGTCCCTGTTGTTGTTGGGGTGGTGGGTTATCCTGGGTTCCCTGTAGTGGTGGACACACAGGTGATTGACGTGTCCTGGGAACGGAGGTATGGGCCAGCTGGGTGGGTGCTGTGCTGGTGTTACCAGAGGGTGGAAGCTCTGTGGTGGCCTGTGACTGGGTGTGGGGAACCAACTGTCCCTAAGCCCACGATGGTCCGGGCTGGTCATCTGGATCCAGTTAGACAGAGCTGCTGTCATCACTGTGGGCCTCTTATGTGGGTGGAGTGGAGATGTCTGGACCCTCCTGTCTGGTGACGTTGGGTAGTGGTCCTGCAGGGGCGTAAAAGGATGACTATTGCATCTGTGTGTGTCATGGTGTGCAATGGGTGGGTGAGCGTGTACCCCAGTGCTAGCATTCCTGTGTGGGGGCTTGTGTGATGATGGTTGAGGGGGGTGTTTGGGTATGTGCAGTGGGCATGCTTTAGTGATGGGTGTCCATGCTTTGTTGTGTCATGCAGGGCTTGGTGTTGGGATGTGTGGTTTGTGCTATTAGTACTTTAGTGAGGAGTTGGAGTGATAGGGGAGGGGGCGAGGGTGGGGGTCTGTGATAGCATGCAGGTGGGGTGGGGGATATGGTAGTTAAAGGTTTGACTTACCAGAGTCCATTTCTCCACCTACTCCTGCGAGGCCCTCAGGATGCAGAATCTCCAAGACCTGCTCCTCCCATGTTGTTAGTTGTGGGGGAGGAGGTGGGGGTCCGCCGCCAGTCCGCTGTACCGCAATGTGGTGTCTTGAGACCATGGAACGCACCTTCCCCCGTAGGTCGTTCCACCTCTTCCTGATGTCGTCCCGATTTCTTGGGTGCTGTCCCACTGCGTTGACCCTGTCAACTATTCTTCTCCATAGCTCCATCTTCCTTGCAATTGAGGTGTGCTGCACCTGTGCTCCAAATAGCTGTGACTCTACCCGGATGATTTCCTCCACCATGACCCTGAGCTTCTCCTCCGAGAACCTGGGGTGTCTTTGCCGTGCAATGGGGTGGTGTAGGTGATGTGTGGGGTGGTGTATGTGGTGATAAGTGTGGTGATATGTAGTGGAGTGTGGTGTTTTGTGCGTGGAAGTAGTGTGGGTGATGGTCTGGTGTGCCTGTGGATGCTTGGTAGTGGTTTGTAGTGTCTCTCTCTGGCCTTCTCTCTGTAATTGTGGTCATAGGGGTTTGTGGGTGATGTGGGTGTGTGTTTCATAGTGTATTGGGTGTGTGGGAGTGGTGTGTGTATGTGCATCAGGTGTGTGTATTTTGTCCAATGTGGCAGTGTTTTGTATGTGTGTGTGTATTTTGAGCGCAGCGGTGTGTACCGCCAATGGGATACCACGGTTGAAAGACCGCCGCGTGGATTAGTGGGTCGTGATAGTGTGGCCATATTTCTGTTGGCGTGACGGTGGAGGATTTGTTTTCGTCAGTTTATCACTGACCTTTGGTGTGGCAGACTTGTGTGGGTGTCTGGATTTTGTCGGATTTCGAGATGTGGGTCGTAATAGCTGTGGCGGAATTCTGCGGCCGCGGCGGTGTGTTGGCGGTCTTCTGCACGGCGGTAAGTGGCTTTTACCGCCAATGTTGTAATGACCCCCTCAGTGTTCTAATAACTTTCTGAGTTGGTGACGCCGGGAGGTGGGCCATTTGCTTGGCGGCGTGCAGATCCAGAGGAAAGGGCACTGTGACACTCCACAGTGCTCAGCCATCCGAGGCTGCCGGAGACAGTCTGGTGTCTCCCTCCACCACTACAGACACCTGCACCATGGCCAGCACTGGCAGCATCTCTGCCGCAGCCACCACCACCTGCACCGCCACCTGCACCGCCATCTGCACCGCCAAGTGCCCAGCCGGTGCCACTACATCAAGCGACAGCAGCATCCCCAGTGGGAAGCCGTCCGAGGCTGCAGGTGACGTCCTGGACCCTGGACATACCACATCAGGCACCACCACCATCACTGGCACTACCAGCAGTTTGCAGCCTAAGTCACTGCAGGATGGAGTGTGGCTCTGCCTCCATGGAGTATCATGCTACCTGTTCCGTGAACATCTCGGTCCGCAGACACCCAGGTGAGAGAATGTGAACTGTCACACCACCGGTGCAGCATAACTGGGCACAAAGCCCCCTCCAAAACCAGTGGCGAGATGCATCCACTCCCCCAATCCTTGGCAGGATGAAGCAGACTGGGCACAAAGTCCCCTCCAGAACCAGTGGAGAAAGGCGTCCACTCCTCCAATCCTTGGCAGCATAAAGCAGACTGGACACAAAGCCCCCTCCAGAACCAGTAGAGAAAGGCATCCACTCACCCTATCCTTGGAAGGATGAAGCAGACTGGGCACAAAGCCCCCTCCAGAACCAATGGAGAAAGGCATCCACTCCCCCAATCATTGGCAGGATGAAGCAGACTGGGCACAAAGCCCCCTCCAGAACCAGTGGAGAAAGTCATCCACTCCCCAATCCTTGGCAGCATGAAGCAGACTGGGCACAAAGCCCCCTTCAGAACCAGTGGAGAAAGGCATCCACTCTCCCAATCCTTGGCAGGATGAAGCAGACTGGGCACAAAGCCCCCTCCAGGACCAGTGGAAGAAGCCATCCATTAGAGAGACTGTGGCCTTGCACTCCCCAGGACCAAGCAGCGGGCAACCCACCCACTTAAGAGACTGTGGCCTTGCACTCCCCAGGACCAAGCAGCGGGCAAACCACCCACTTGAGGGACTTTGGCCTTGCACTCCCCAGGACCAAGCAGTGGGCAAACCACCCACTTGAGTGATTGTGGCCATGCACTCCCCAGGACATTGCTGTGGGCATGTAGCCCCCTCCGGGAGCAGTGGCGTTGTACCATCTTCCTGCTGAGGTGCCCCCCCTCCCATCCCTTCTGAGGTGCCTGTGTTTTTTCGACCTGATGCCCCTGCAGTGTTCTCTCCGTTTTGAGGCAGGTGTCATGTGTGGACTTCGCCCATGATTTTTGGGACCACTGGTCCACGGACTTTACAAGGGACAGTGTATGGCCTTCTGTACATGATGTAAATATTTGTATATACTGATTATGTTAAATTCTATTGCTATAGCTACATGTTCCAATATATCACTGGTTAAACTCATTTCCTTTTGTCCCTGTGTTCTTCCAGGGGGTCATGGGGTGCATCTGTAATGTTGTTGGATGCGTTAGTGTGTATGGTGTTGTGGGTGAGGGTGGGGGTGTTGCGTGCCGCGTGTTTGTGTAATTCTCTTTTTCCTCCCCCCTCCCCTGTGTGCTAGGTGCAGTACTCACCATCGTCGTCGCCGCCGCCTTCTTTCTACTTCCTGGTGTATTAGTAGATACACCAATATGGGAAGGACCTGAAGTTCGGGCTCCATGGCGTCCTGGTTCTTCCTGGAGTGTCCAAAGGTTAGTGGTTCCCCTTCGGTGTACTGTTTCCGCTGTGCTGTTGATGTCGTTGGTACTGCCCCGGAAAAGCTGATCGATTGGCCTGTCATAATACAGTGGGCGGTACATTGTCTTCCGCCTGTCTGTTGGTTGTTACTGCCCTGGCGTTCGGAGTGTTAAAGTGGCTGTCTATGATGGCGGTTTCCGCCATGGTCGTGATTCCATTGTTTTTACCGCCGGCCTGTTGGAGGTGCTACCGCCGCTTTAACACCGACCGCCAGGGTTGTAATGAGGGCCAGAGTATCACGTCACCATGTTTATTCACTATATTGGACTGTATACATTCAAATTGTGCTTTTGTTCCTCCACAGGTCTCCTTCTACAAACAACTAGTTTGAAGTGTAGATTTGTTTTGTGAGTAAGTGACTGTTGCGCTTATTTTCCTAGACACATTGTAGTCTTATTTTACTATTGAGGAGAATCCGTATTGACTCTTTAGGCGCAAAACATGTTGACCTTTGATAGAGATTGAGGGTAATTCCTTCATCTCCGATCATATGTTATGAGGTAGCATGATTGAGCATTACCTCTCTGTTCACTCCCAGTTTTAAATTTTTAACCTTGACAAAACCTTTCCTTGATCAATAAATTGTGGTTTGTTAGGAGGTTTGGAGCCAATTTTATCTTTCCCTTTTTTTCTCTCCTTTTGTTTGCCTACCTGTGGTTTAGAATTATTCCGCACACACCATACTACGGCATATAGCATCAATATAACATCTCCAGCAAAGAGGCCCCTTCATGGGGTGCCCGTCAGACATTGCAGCACCAGTCTGAGGAGGAGCAAGCCTGATGATGAAGAATTACATACTATTGGGTGGGTGAGGTCAATTGCTTCTAAATAGGGGAGCGCCTGGTGGACCTACCATTCTTTTTTGCAACAGTATATGTACCCTTATGTATTGGTGTTATTGCTTGGGAGACTGTACACTGGATCATTAATCTTCTGTCCCTCTAAGTATTTGTCTATACTATAAAGCTACATTTATTTTTTTGAATAGCATGCTGCTCACACTCAGAGGTAAATTAAGTTCACGTAACGTAATGTTGCAAATATTATGTGATCCAATTTGAGTGAGCCAGATGCTCGGTGTAACCTAGTTCTGCTTGTTGCTGTAGGTGCTTGCTTGGAATGATTGTGCTGATTATGCTGATAATGCCGACTCCTCTGTCCACCTGTCACTAAGATAGCTGTACTATGGTAGCAGTTGTAAGTAATATATATCAGTGAGTTAGCATTCTCTGTGTCTTTTATGTAGCTCGAACAGTCCCAAGCAATATTCTAATGATGTACGCATGCATCTATGCATTGAAAAGGAAAACTGAACTGAATGAAATGGCCCATCAAAGAGGTTGCAAATGTAATCTTTGAAGCAAAGATTATTCGTTGCAAAGCATTAGTATTTCCAGATATAGTTTATGAAATTTGAAATAAGGCTTAGGTAAGGTGTCGGAAATTAGGAGTAGGTCAACTCAGTCACATGGGTATTAACCAATCTGATTCAGAAAAGTACAATATTAATTTGTTACTGCTTTTGCCTTTGCCTGTCAAAATATTTTCTAGGAGATTAACTGCAGCACTAATCTATTTTTGTTATGTTCTTCATTTCTTACATCAGCACCCAAAGGCAAGAAGACGGCATTAAAAGGTCAGGCCGAGGAGTGTGCCATCACCATTGCCGTGATGGGTGAAAGTTGCACTGCCACCACCATCACCACAGCCGCGGCAGGCGGTTCTGTTGGCCCTAGTATGTTCTTGTTAATATTTATTTCCCTAACTTTTAACTCTGCCCAATTAGATTTATTTTTACTCCTTTCTCTTATGCTGCGACTCTCTTTTCAAATGCTCTTAATTCTATTCAATGTTTATTTTTGCTATCCGACCCAGGGTTATCGTTTTTTAAAAAAATATTTCTTATTTCTGTAGCTGATTTCATCCTTTTTCTGTATTCTGCAGCCTAAGGTTTCTTCTGCTTGGTTATGTTGTCCCTCTCCCCTAACATTATTATACCCTGTGAACTGGTACTGTAACACTAAGGGCCTCATTACGAGTGTGGTTGTCTGAGGACTGCCACACTCACGGTTACAGTCGGCCCATCACACTCCAGGCAGTCCGACTGCCACATGATAACGCTGGTGGGCAGACCCACCAAGGGACCTCCGTGTCCACCAGGAACTTTGTTCCCAATGGGCTGATGGCAGTCTGAGTTGTACTCAGCCAGAGCGGTGCTGAACTCAGTGCCTCCACACTGATTACAACTCAACTTTCTGCCAGCCTTTCCATGGCGATCACCCCTCCATAGAAAGGCTGGCGGAATGCCAGTTCCGGGGGCCATAGGCAGACAGTGCGCATTCCGATGGTGCTGGTGTGCTACAGTATTGGCCTTGGCTCCCTTAAGGGATTTAAGACCATTAGCACCGTACCAGCTCGTCAACCAGGCAGAAACGCATAATACAATGTTACCGCCAGTCAGCCCGACAGGAACATTATAATAAGCTTGAGGGGAACCCACCGGTATGACTGTGCCGTCCTCCCCTCGAGTTTGGCGGTCAGCTCGTACAACCGCCAAACTCATAATGAGGCCCTAAGACACTAGATTAGGTAGTCTACTGTGAAGATTGCAGAGTTTGCAGACCCAAGCAAGCTCTTCTACGCTTGTTGGCTGAGAAGGCTGTTTATTTCTTACTCATGCTCAAATGACGAGAGAGCGTCCAAGGTTGTGGTGACCCCCCAATGCTGTGTTCTATGATCCCAGTAGTTTTGATGATAGTGCAGCAAGGCAGTAAAGTAGTATGAGGAGGGTCCCATTGTATGTGCAAAATTGTAAACCAAATACGGTTGTCCTTCATTGACCAATTTTTCCTACCCATTCATTGCACTTCAAATGACTATCTGGGCCCCTCCATTATGGTTTTCATCGTACCTGGGTTTTCTAACATTGTCAACAGCAAAATGGCCGAAATTATATCTTGGATGGGAGAGGAGATACCGCAAACTCAACTGTAGTCATGTGTTGCAGTTGTTACTTTGTTAAAAAAGAGGGGGGAGTGTATGTGGCATCTAAAATATGTAATGTTATTTTTTCTAGCTGTTCAGATGAGCAGTGCTGGGTCCTGCACCAGTGCACCAGATGCAGCACCTGGACTGGGAGTCTCTGAGGCAACATGGACGGGTCAGAGTCAGTCACATTGCTTGATTATCGACAATTTCTAGTAACCCCACTGTATTTGTTGAGTCAGGCAGATACCGCCCATCCATTATCATCCACGACCTTCCTGCCCATGGCACTTCGTGAATCGAACGATGATGATGATGACTCCACCCAACTGTTGCATGGTTCACATCAGGCACTGCAGTATTGTCTGTGCACTGTGCGTCTGCTAGCAATTACAAAGCTTTCAGTTGTTTGAAAACCAAAACGAAAGCAAGGTGTCTTTCTTTTCCCTCCCAGTGCCCATTCAGTCACCTCCCCTAGTACTGCACTATTCGTTCCTAACTTCTGTCCATATTGAAAATAAAGTTGGGGGCATGTGTCAGTTGTTACGGCCCGGACCGGTGGTTCATACTTCTGGCATCCATTATAGATTTACACCTATTCAAATTTGACATTCATCAACTTTCAGTTTCAACTACAGTGACTAAGCCTAAGCTACATTGTCAGTGAACCAACTCCCCTCCAGTATTCTATAGCAAAACCTCTACAATACCTTCTCAGTCTTTTCCCCGAATCTTACCCTGCTGCAGCAGACTGAGGACCTGATTGAGAGTTTGGCAGAGGGGCTTTCTCTGTCATAAATGTGAGGGATATCACGTCCACTGTATTATGAATTGTAATACAGCAAACAGGATATCCGTCACATTTGTGACTGAGTAGCCCCTCCGCCAAATTAGTCCTCTAAATCAGGGGGTCATTATGACCCTGGCGGAAGGCGGAGAAGCGGCGGTAAGACCACCAACAGGCTGGCGGTCTTTTTTTTTGTATTATGACCATGGCGGTTACCGCCATGGTCATCCGCCGGTTCTCCGTTCCACCCACCAGGGCGGAGACGACCGGCGGGCGGGAGACCTGGGTCTCCAGCCCGGCGGCCGTCACTATACCGCCAGCGGTATTTTGACCCGGCTTACTGCCGTGGATTTCCTGCAGTTGGAACGGCCATGAAATCCATGGCGGTAAGCACTATCAGTGTCAGGGAATTCCTTCCCTGGCACTGATTGGGGTCTCCCCCATCCCAACACCCTCCCCGATACCCCCCACCACCCCTGCCACCCCCCAAAGGTGGCAGGGCCCCCCTCCCCACCCCGACCCCCAACATCACATAACTCACACACACACGACACGCATGCAGGCACCACCAACACACACGCACACACACCAACATACATGCCAACATACACACACACACAGTCAGACACGCACACCCACATACAAACATACACGCACACATCCATACAGACATACCCACAGACATACACGCACTCATTCCCAAAACACGCAACACCCCCCAAGCATACACGTACTCACACACCCCCTCTACATACACAGACACACACCCCCATGCACCCACAGAACACACAACACCCCCCCACCCCCCTCCCCTAACGGATGATCGACTTACCTGTTCCATCGATCCTCCGGGAGGGGCGGGAGCCATGGGGGCTGCTCTGCCGACACCACACCGCCAACAGAACACCGCCACGCCGAATCACAGGACATGATTCGCTGGGCGGTGTTCTGTTGGTGTGGCGGTGAAGGTGGAGCAACCTCCACTTCCCCGCCGCCCGCCAGTATGGCTGTTGGCGGCTCTCCGTCGGGAAAAGGACGGAGAGCAGCCAACAGTCATAATACGCTGAGCGGCAAACAGCCTCTACTGGCGGTCTTCCGCAAGGCGGTCCCTCGGTGGTCTTGTAAAAAGACCTCTGAGATTGTAATGACCACCTCAGTCCCTAAGTCAGGCCTCCTTTCTTTTTCCTTCCCTTACTGCCAAGTGAATGTATTTGATTTAAATAATTTGTGTTTGAGGGTGAGGCCAAGAAGTAAAGTGGGATTAAGGGTGTCATTACGAGTTTGGCGGTCCCAGGACCGCCATGTTGACAGCAGCATTCGTACCACCATCGGCCGGCGGAGAAGACCGCCAAATTATGACCATGGCTTTCTTCCCAACAGAAGACAGCCAAACCACCGCCAGTACCGCCAGTGCGGTCATGCCGCCACGGATGGCGGTAGCCGCCTTCAGGCCGGCAGACACCATGTTCCTACTGAACAGATTACCACACCACCAGGTTTCCGCCGCGTCAACACCACCATGCAAACCCTGGCTGAAACCAACTCTATAAAAGGAACCACTCACCTTCTGGAACACATACCTGTCTGGAGCCACCATGGAACCTGAACTACACGTCCTCCCACTGTTCCTGCTTGCACAATGACTCTGGAAGCAGTGATGGCAAGAACAACCATGAGTACACACACCTATCTGACACTGTAAGGAAAACCCAAAGTACACACATTCGGGACGGATGGCGATGGTGACACACACGTAACCACACAACCATACACACACACACACACACACACACACCCACATATACACATGCACACCCATACCACACACACCACAGCCAACACACACGTACAATACACACACCAACCCGCACACACACAGCACCGGCACAACCCAACACAACAATACACATCACCACCTATTTACCACAACAGCACAAACACTTAGGCAAACAAACACATTACACACCTCCACATGACACTACATATATACAACAACACGTACCAACACCTGACAACCAATATAAACAATCACACAGCCATACAACAAAGCATACGTCATACCATGCTAATACAATGTATGATGCCTCTGACATACCCATCACCACACACATGCATGCACACACCACAACCACACAAGGGCACTCAACGCCACCATTACACGGCAACACAAACAATACACAAATTATCAACATACATGCATATACCAAACAAAAACGTATCCTTCACACAATACACAGCCTTCACAGCGAAACAAATGTCAGGGCCACACCCACACATGCTGCCCAGACACAACAGCTAGCACAACCAACACATATACACATGTCACACACACACAAATCAAAGCAGCCAAAAACAAAACAGCCATGTGGAAAGAAGGGCAGAACAAGTATGTTACCATGGAACCAACAACTGGTTGGCCCAGATATATTAAAAAATATATATATGGCACTAAATAAATAACTATGTACAAAGAGAAGACCATTGGCCATTCCAAAGTTCAAAGTGCTAAAGGCACAAATGGCACTTCTGTGTGTCCCTACGTGACTCCTGGCTGCTCTATGGCCTCCCTAGGGTAAGGGCATCAAGGGGTAGGCAGGCACCTCAAGAAAAAGGGGAGGAAGCAGGGTGGTGTTGTGCTTGGGTTTGGGAATGGGGACTTAGGGGGAGCTTTAGGAGAGGGCTGGGAAACCTTGTGAGGGGTCGGCTTCTTGACAGGAGAAGGAGAACTGGTACTAGCAGAGGGGGCAGGGGAGGACTTGGAGGTGGAAGACCATTTGGGGGTATCACGGGATGGGAGAGGACTAGTGAACAGGGACAACTGAGAGGAAATGCTTCTTAAGGCACACTGGGCAGTCATGGCAGAAAGGTCTGGGAGTGGAGGTAGAGGGAGTGGTTGTAGGAGGTGTTTTGAAGGATGTCTTGGGTGCATGTGCGTTCAAGGAATGCTTGCGGGTGCTGGGTGTCTCTTTGTGGGTGAGTGCAGGCATTTATGTGTCTTGGGAGGAGAGTGGGAGGAAGTGCTGGGAGATGCCATGCTGGATGGGTGACTGTCTGTTGGGGTGGTGTCTGCAGGTATAGAAGATGTGCTGCATGTGGGTGTGTCGGTGGTTGTGGTTTTTGCGGATGTGGTGACTGTGGTGGATGTCTGCCGCTGTGATATTGTGCCGACTGTGGGTAAGATAGGATTTGCGGGTGGATTAGTGAATGTTGGTGTGGTGGCTACAGGTGTCTGGTGTAGTGTCTGTGAAGATGGGGTGGTGGGGGAGTCTGTGCAGGTAGTGGGTTTTAGTGTGTCTGCATGTGGGTGTTGTTTGTGTGCGTGCCAGTGGTGGGTCTTGTGGTGCATGTGTTTGTCAGGGGTACCCTTGGATGTTGAGGTGGATGCATGCTTGTCTGCCTGTGTGCTTTGGCTGAGTTTAGGAAGAGGGGTTTGGGATTGGGAAGAGGTAGGTGGAGGGAGGACAGTAGACAAAGGTTGACTAGCTGCCATCATTGTGGAGGCCAGAGCATTAAAGGATCTCTGTTGGCCAGCCAGTGCACTGTGAATGCTCTCCAGGAAGGCATTGCTCTGCTGGACTTGAGCTGCCAGTCCCTGGATGGCATTCACAAAGCTCGACTGACCCACAGAGTTGGACCTCAAGAGTTCAATAGCCTCCTCGCTGAGGGCAGCAGGGCTGTCTGGGAGAGGGGCAGAGGTGCCTGCGGTGAAGGAGACCCCCACCCTCTTGGGTGAGCGGACACGGGCAATTGGGAGAGGAGCTACAGGGAGGGCGGTGGTAGGAAGGGGGTGGTGGACCGAGATGGTGCTGCGGTGGTCCCTGAAGGTTCAGCCACTGCCAGGGAGTGTTCCGGTCCGGTCTCCCCTGTGGACTCCTCTTGCCGTCATTGCCACTGGGTCCCTTGCTGTCGCTGGTAGCAGCACTCCGGGTCCCGTGGCCACCAGCATCCCCACTCACCTGTACCCCCTCTCTTTCACCTGCTGATGCACACAAATAGAGAGAGAGAGGGAGGGAGAGAGAACGATAGAGAGAGAGAGGGTTAACTTCTACCACACATACACACATGTAAGCATGCACATCTGTGACAATACATATCCTGGCTAGGTTATCTCAGGTGTCAATACACATTTCCTACATCATGTCACAACATGTCAGTACTACCCACCCCTGTATGCCAACCCTCACACCTAAATCTAAATCCAAGTAAGTCAGCACGACTGGAGTCATCCACATGATCACCATCAAAGCCATGTCTGCATGCATATCATGCCCTGGATGAAGTACAAATGACTCCCTGATTTCACATCGGACCTCTCCATACTCCTATCACGTATTGGAAGTGCAGCTGACTGAACAAAACACCTCAGACCTGTACAGTTACAACAGCTGATCAGTCCATGACCTTTGTTACATATCTATGACAGTGAAGATTATTCCACTCACACAGCATCTGCCTGTCACTTTACATGGCTGACATAACACTATGTACAGTAATGACAATATAGATCTAATAACTGATTTGGCCACTACAATTTAGACACCCATACTGGTGACAGCTGATGCGTACAATACAAGTCTGAGGTACGGACATGTGATGAGTCTGACCCAATCAAAGATGAAGATCTGCACACACCAAACACATATATCACAACTAATCATTCATCTAAGTGCATCTACAATGGCCCATATTGCACTTATTACACATCAATACTCAATCACTGAGTGCCGTGTCCAACTGATGAACTTCAGGAACACACATATGAAATAATGGTCCACATACAATACCACCACGCATGCAGTTTCACCAGCAGGACTTCACAACATGATAACACCACCTTCACTCACACCATTCCTGACTTGTAAAAACCTGTACCTAAGTCCAGGCAACACACATCTCAGCCGGTAAATACATGTAAGCATTATTCACACATGGACCAACACTACTTAGGGCATTGTCATACATGACATTTATATTACATATTGACAATGAAGAGTTCTGCCTAGGCACTTAACATCTCTAGTACTATCCCATTGGGTTCAAGATTTCATCCCCAGAAGTCTAGCACTTAGAAATGCATGATGATTGCCATCAGACCACATCAAACACACATTTCAAAATATCCTACTTTAGCAGCCTTCACATACCATATAAATAGCAGATTACGAATATATGGGGATACAAGTTTCGAAGCATTAGCCCAGGCATATACAGGCCATATCTGTGTGTGAAATGTAATAGCTGCCTCACGTGGAGTAAATACCATTACCAATACTTGATGTGTATAGTCCCTGTGATAAAACGAGACTCACACAGCTGCTTATTCAGGTGTGCTATACAGATGGGAGTGGACTGACACCTTAGAACAGTGGTTCCCAATCTGTGCGCCGCGGCTCGCTGGTGCGCCATCAAAACTAGCCAGGGGCGCCGCACACAGTTTGGGAACCACTGAGCTATTTATAGCCCTTGGGCCAGTTCATACAAAATAAAACTACTCAGTTGTAGCAGCTCTTTTTTAATTTTGTCCTTGAGCGCCCTCTGGTGGTTAAACACAACTAAAGGGATTCTACATTTCACAATATTTAAACAGTTATGTTATAACTACATAAAAATGAGACCTGCCCATTTTACTAGGGTTACGTCAACCAATATTTTCCCCTTACTAAAAAACCCTATGCATGCTGTAATTAAACAACTGTCACATTTTTATTTTTTACAGTTATATATAGAATTACAATACCTTCATTGGCGTCATCCCAATTCTTTTCAGGGAGAAAAATGGATGTACTCCCTAGGCCAGGCTTACATCCCCCACCCACCAACAAAAAGTAACATAATGGGGAGCCGCAGCCAGTGGCCAATAGATCAAGGGAGCCGTGGGTCGAAAATGTTTGGGAACCACTGCCTTAGAACCATAAATGCTCAAATGCAGATGGATAGAGCAGGTCATACTCAATGGGTAGGGTAATACCCAAGCTCACATCCACAGAAAAGGTAGGATGGAGTCACACATGTGCTAATGTCATTAGACCATCTCCACAATGCAGGAATGGAGATGTCTTGATATGGTAGATGTACATCTACTGACAGCAAACCATCTAAACACATCTACAACTTATACTCAGGACAGGTGGTTACTACCCATTCCCACTAGTCTACATACATATTGCATTGACTACATTGTCACATAAGCTACAGTGAGGCAGCTAATCCCATACAACCCGACCCAAGTCCAAGGAAACATGCAGTATTCACCCCCTTGTGGCTGCTTTGCCGCCCTCAAACACCCATCCACCTCAGGGAAGGCCACCTCCAAAATGCAGGCCATTAAAGGGGTCAGGGTCCAATGGGCACCCCTCGCTCATTGGGAGGACATCCCCAGCTGGGCCTCCACAGTCTTCGGGCCCAGCATCTCAGTTCCTCCCACCGCTTGCGACAATGGGTGCTCCGCCGGCTGTGGACCCCCAAGGTCCGCACTTGCTTGGCGATAGCACCCTAGATCCCTTTCTTATGATGGGAATTCACCTGCATGGATGACACAGACAAAAGGATAAAGTTATGTACACTGGCACCATGCCAACAGGAGTGGCCTATACACATCTGACTCACCAAGTGCCCACACATACCTTTCCTCTCTGCTCACACGCCTTTACTTTATGCCCTCTGCATGCATATACTCCTTCACTGGCAATGTTCCCTGTAAGGTGCGCGGGCGAGCGCGCGCGCACCTTTCCTTCCCCTATCGCGCAGGCCCCTTTGGCAAGCGCGCACGTTGTGCTGTTATCAAATGTTCAACCATGCGTTATCATTTTCTAAGCCTAAATAAGCATTTTAGAGCGATATACGTGCTCTCCTAAGGCAGATAATGCTCATATTTGAATCTGGATTGAAGTCAATGAAAACAGCGTTTAAATGTCGCGGGGAGTGTTTTAAACATCATTTGGCGTACTTTAGCATACAAGCGAGCAAGTGATATTTGTCTTGGAAATTAAGGGTCAATGAGCTAGGAAATGCTTCAGAACAGTAGAAAATGTGCTGTTATCAAATGTTCCACCATTCCTATACTTTGTGGTAGTTTATATGCTTTATCACTTTCTAAGCTTAAATAAGCCTTTTTGAGCGATATATGTGCTCCCCTAAGGCAGATAATGCTTATATTTGAATCTGGATTAAAGTCAATGAAAACAGCTTTTAAATACCGCGGGGAGTGTTTTAAACATAATTTGGCGTGCTTTAGCATACAAGCGGGCAAGTGATATTTGTCTTGAAAATCAATGGTTCATGAGCTAGGAAATGCTTCAGAACAGTAGAAAATGTGCTGTTATCAAATGTTCCACCATTCCTATACTTTGTGGTAGTTTATATGCGTTATCACTTTCTAAGCCTAAATAAGCCTTTTAGAGCAATATATGTGCTCCCCTAACAGGTCATGTCCTTGGGGTGTGCAACCAGGTCACAAAACTGCCTTGATGCCCTATTGCATGGAGCAATGATATCCCTTTTTTGCTTTACTGGTATGGAGAGGCTAATGCCAAAGATCTTAGCTAGTTATGCACTGCGTGCGCGTGAATGGTCAATTTCTTGGCGCACTTATCCTTGGCTGCAGCGCACAGAGACCGCACACTGCTGCACACAGTGGAAAAAAATTAGAGGGAACATTGCTCACCGGTACACTTGCCTGATTCACCATCACACGCAACCCCTATCACACATGACTATGGCATTGGACTCACCTGCTCCTCTGGTGCCCCATTTAGCTGTTCATACAGAGGCAGGACCTCCTCCACAAGCTTCTCCAGCTCTTCTGGGGTGAGGGCTGGGTCCCTATGACCTGCAGGATGTGGCATGATGGCCCCCAGAGACAGTACACAGCAGCTCAGGTCGTGGAGGTCATGCTAGCAACAGTGTCAGGAGTCAAGTGAGCAAGGCTGCAGAAAATGGCGGTCCTGGGTCACTTCCGGCGGTCATCGCCACTGGCCCCAGACCACCATAGGCAGCAATGTTAACAAATGACAAGTAGCACAGCGGTTGCGATCGCCTACCGCCTTGACAACATACACCGGTAGACTTAGGTCACTTCCAACTGTCCAGTGCAGCAAGACAGGCAGCTACCATTTTGTGGACATATAGTACATTGATGTGCCAAAATAAGTGCGCCATACACATATTTGCTGAATGGTGAAGTAACCCTATCATGGTAGTGCAAAGAAATGTAACATGAATAACTCAGTGATGTGATGTGGCAGTATATCTGATGATGGGCATGTTCAGATACTCAAAAGCACGTAGGCGATGGCACTATGGGCCAGATGTAGCAAAATGACATTTTGCGACTTGCAAATTGCGAGTACTAGCGACCCGCAATTTGCAAGTCGCAAAATGTCATGCAGAAAGGTGTCTCAGACACCTTCTGCGAGTCGGTATGGGGTCGCAAAGACCCACCTCATTAATATTAATGAGGTGGGTCGCAAATTGCGGCCCCATACCGACTATGGGCACTCGCTAACATGGAGGCCTGCTGTAGTCAGCAGACCTCCATGTTCGTGACTGCTTTTAAATAAAGCAGTTTTTTTTTTAAAGTGTAGCCCGTTTTCCTTAAAGGAAAACGAGCTGCATTTAAAAAAAAATCCGAAACCTTTTGTTTCGGTTTTTTTTCAGGGCAGGTAGTGGTCCCTTGGACCACTACCTGCCCTGAAAAAATGTTTTGGGGTCCATTCACAAAGGGGAAGTGGTCCCATGGGGACCCCTTCCCGTTTGCGAATGGGTTACCATCCACTTCAAGTGGATGGTAACTGCGACTCCATTTGCGACCGCATACGCGGTCACAAATGGAATTGCATACCATTGCGAATCGCAAATAGGAAGGGAACACCCCTTCCTATTTGCGATTCGGAAATGCATTTTGCGAGTCGGTCCCGACTTGCAAAATGCATTTCTGCATAGGAAACACGCATTTGCGAGTCGCAAACGGCAAATTTTGCCGTTTGCGACTCGCAAAGTGCTTCCTACATCTGGCCCTAGATTTGTATATCCCATAACTATTCTTTTGATCAGTGCAGGACAGCTTAGTCAGCCACATATGGTACATTACACATGTGATATGTGTCCTACACAACTTACATGTACAGCAATGTGCTACAAGGATGGTGTTCAAAGCACTTCAGCATGGCTGTAATAGTATATGTCAGCAGTGCTACTCATGTCTTACAGTGTTAGGTGTGTGCTATTTTGACATGTTCTGCTTACATGCATCAAATGCTTTTCTCAATGTACATTCTCTCCTCTCTACCTAGATATCCTGCCATGAGGAGATTGAGACAACCACCAATGTACCGTCCACTAGTTGACCTTGCAACCATGGAGGACAGGCATGTCATCCAGACCTTTCATCTGAATCGTCAGATCATCATGGATCTATTTACACAGTTTGAGTCAGAACTCTTGCCAGCCACATGCAACCCCTATTGCATCTCTCCCACAGTACAAGTCCTGCAGGTGCTACACTTTTTTGCCACTGGCTCCTTTCAGAATACAGTGAGCTTGACTGCAGGGATGTCTCAGCCCATGTTCAGTCTTGTGTTGAAGGATGTACAGTGTGCATTGCTGAAACACCTGGACAGCTACATCTGGTTCCCCCAACCTGCGGATTTGGCCTATATGAAGGGAAGCTTTTATGACATGGGACACATCCCTCTTGTGGTAGAGGCCATTGATGGGACCCATAAAGCCCTGGTCCCTCCCAGTGCCAATGAACAGATGTATAGGAACAGGAAGGACTACCACTCCATAAATGTTCAGGTAGTGTGTCTGGCAGGCCAGTACATCTCACAAGTCACAGCCAAGTTTCCAGGATCTGTGCATGACTCCTACATTTTGAGGAACAGCAATGTCCCACACATGATGGCATGACTACACACAGAGAGGGCCTGGGTCCTTGGTATGCATGCATATGACAGTATTTCACTGTTATGGCACCTGTCATCACATTCTTCCCTGGCGCTGTACCTGTAAGTTCACTGATCCTACATTTTTTAACACAGATGACTCTGGCAATCCTAACCTTCCCTGGCTGTTGACACTAGTGAGGTACCCTGCCACGGAAAGGGAACTGTTTCAATGAGGCCCACCGAGGATAAGGCATGCAAGCAAATGTACATTTGGCCTCCTGAAGGCCAGATTCAGGTGCCTGGACCTATCTGGAGGTGCCCTCCTCTACTCCCCGCAAAAGGTATGCCAGATAATAGTAGCCCGCTGCATGCTCCACAATCTACCAATCTTGCCCTAAGACATCACATACCATTGCTAGCTGATGAGGGTGAGGCAGCTGGACCAATGGCTTGTAATGCTGACATGGCAAGTGATGAGGAGGCAGAGGAGGAAGATGCAGCAGACTCTAGGACTGAGCTCATCAATCAGTACTTCCAGTGACAGACAGGTATGTTGAGTGTGGGTTTGCAAGTGTTGTATATCCACAATACTTGCTGACAATAGTCCTCCTGAGTTGACTCATCAGTGGGGGTGTAATGTGGTCCTATCCCTTTGTGTGTGTTGAGGGAGCTGACTGATTGAATGTAAGGTGCACAGTAAATGAGTCTCAACTCTAACAAGTGTACTCTCTGCAGCTTTCTACATTCACATCTCCAATGTAAAGACCAGTGTTGAGCTATGTTTGCTACATTCTCCTTTTCTCATGTCATTCCACCCACTGACTGTGGTATTTAACTATGTGCCTCTGCTACCCACAGCCTGAGGCATTCATTGTCTTTAGCTATTGATAAATGATTAGAGAATTGAGGGTTGCACATGACAGAGGGTAGCTAAAGTGATTTGTGTAGAATAAACGGTGACTGGTGATGTATAGGTAATATCTGGGGGCCCCTGCTTCGGAGGTATTCTACACTGGGCACGACATCTATGAGCAGCATATATGCTTTTTGTGGCTCCATGCCTTCCATCCTGATGGTACTCTCTGTCATGGTCTTTTTGCAGGTTGGAATTAGGATTGGGTGGTGAACTCCTCTCCGCTCACAGGGTTTGTGGATTTTTTCCCACTCCGCACAGAGCACGGAATTCCATAAAACTCTGCATAGTGGAGCAGAGTTTTTTCCTTGCTTGCACTCGTCAACGGTGAGTTGGCGAGCATGAGCAAGGAAAATCTTACTCAAGACCACCTCCCGGCACGATTTCTCAACTTGAGCAGTCGCAGTATGGTTGCGACTGCTCGCATTGAGAAACCTTCCGTTCGCGTTGAGGTAGTCGCGGCTCGAGTATAAAATCAACTTGAGCGGTAGAAAAGAAGCAGCACACTCCTGCACTGCGCAGGGAGCCGTTCGTGCTGATTTTTCAACACAGGATGAACACCTGCGCCAAAAAAACAGCGCAAACGGCATGTCATAACGCACTCCACCACTTGCAGAACTCCGTGTAGCACAGCAGAGTTTTTTAGGTACTTCGCAGAGCTCTGCAGAGTGCAACACCACAAACTCTGCCCAGGCCTAGTTGCAATACTGACTATACTCTTGTGTGTCCCTGTATTTTTGACTTTCTGACATTTGTCCTGGGACATATCTGTTGTATTGTGTCTCCTGCTGAGGATGCCTCCCTCTGCTGTCCTTTACACTGCCTGCTGGATGTAAAGGGGCATAACCAGATCACATTTAGCAATCATGACATTTGTTGTTGTTTTAATGAAGACACATATCCAGTAGCTGTGTTCCATGGTATTTATTGTGCAAATAACGTAATTGTGACAAAGACAATTATGGTGCATACATTGTCCAACATGTGATGAGTGAGGTCATGGTAGATGGAACCATCAGAGTAGGTTGTACAGCTGAGGTTTTCACAGGTCCAGTGTCCATGTGCCAATGGGAAGCTTGAGTAATGTCATTGAACAGTCAACAGGGTGTATCAGTGGCACACAAGGGAGACAAATCAGGTGAGGATCACTTCCTGGCAGTGGGTTGAGTCTTGGCATCTACTCCAGCGGGATGTCTGGAGGGACGTCCACATTTGTGGTGGGTTCTTCAACTACAGAGGGAGGGGTGCCTGAGCACTGTGGTTCCCCTGGCAGGGCAACCATTCCGCTAGCTGCCACTGATGTGGAGGGCTCAGATGTTAGGTTGCTATTGGAAGGGCCCTGCTGGTGGGTGGAAGAAGCACGCAGGGTGGTGTTGATGTCCCTCAGCACCCCTGCAATGGAGGCAATAGTGGCATTGTGAGCCTGCCACTGCTGCATGACCTTCTGGCGGAATTCCCTCTGCAGCCTTTGGTTTACCTCCAACATGGTGATGATCTGGTCCATTCTGTCCTGGGAGTGTTGGTGTGCTCCAACGACTTGGGTGATGGTTTCCTAGTCGGTAGAGTCCCTTGGGGGCCCCATACTCTCCCCCACAGCTTCCCTCCCATGCCTCCTGCCCCCAAATGCCTGGCACGCTGTACCCACTCCCAGTGTTTGCAGGACCTTCATTTTCTGGCATGTGAGGGTCGACTCAGGTCCCTGTACTGTGGGGAACACAATATTTTGAACAGTCCTTGGCACACAGGTTTAGGGACGAAGGGTTGGCTGTGATGTAGAAGCCACAGGGGTGGGGGGATTGAAGTAGGCAAGGTGAGGCAGGGAGTCATAGACTGACCCGGTGTCACAGATGGGTCAGGCAGGTCGTCAGTGTCCAGACATCCAGATGTGTTGTCCTCACTGGGGC